>NC_092701.1:32435918-32615919 GCF_964275005.1 Diadema setosum
TTTTTTCTAACAATAATAAATTCATACATCACTCTACAAATTACATATGTAGACCTATATTAACTGTATCAATAGCAAAAACCCTTACAAATAGCATTCATTCTAAGGCCTATCCATTGATGGAAGTTTATGTCAACAAATAAAAAAAAAAAAAAAATGTATGGCATTGGCCTATCCCTCCCACCCCATTTCTGGGTGGATGTTTAACACGACTGGTAAAATGAGGGTTGTTCGCATTCTTTTTAATTTCGTGTATTTTGCGAGAGACAATAATTGTGATGTATGCAAAAGTTTATGCATTGAATGCCGGTGACATGCAGTGAATATCATCATGCTTTACAGTGGGTACAAGAATAAAAACAAACCGAAACATATTGTCTCAAATCTGTTCCCATCAGTTTTCCCATTTTTCCTAATGCATCTGAAACGAATTGTGTAGGCCCAATAAAGGGGGCCTACTTGTGACCCTGCATCAATAAACCAGACAAGGATTTTTAGGTTATGCAATTTGATTTTCAAATGTGCCAGGGTGTTTCAGGCATGCATGGGCCCGTTTCACAAGATTGACTAAAAATTATGATGCTGTACCGTACATGCAGTGTGTGTTTTCAATATGTTGGTCAACTTTCTAATGAAAATGAAGATTTTGGAGACTTTTTCATGTAGCCATTAATTTCACAAGATGAAATAAATAACAAAGGAATTATCTTGTAAATATTAATGACAATTTGATGTGGATGGTGAAAGGCTAATAAAATTGGACAGGGAATTAACTAGCGGCATAATGACCATAATTTTGCCCAGAGTATAGAAGCGCACGCAGTGCGTGCGCTCTATATACAATGTACTCTTTGATTTTGCCCCAGGTGGAAAAGGGTCTGGAAACCAGACTAAAGGTGTTTACGTGGTATTTCTGTATTTCTTGCTGTCTGTGAGTGACGGAATCTAAGTGTTTGGTTGATTTCTTAATCTGTATCGAAATTCTTGAAGAGAAAAACGTCGGTAAGTGAGCCATGATTTTCTCTGTCTGAGAGTGTTCGAAAGTTACTAAATCAATGTAGTAAATGCCCGTACCACACCCTCAGATTTTCAGTTGCAGTTATCGGTGTTGTGGTAATAGTCCCACGTATTATAAAAAGTGAGGTTTCTATCCAGCCACGTCGCTGTCGCTGTCGCTGGTCGCCCCGTCCGTCCCCGCGCCGGCCGGCCGGGGATGCGTCCCATTCCATGCCTATGCATGCATGGCATGCAATGGGGCCCATATGCCCATGGTAGTAGCAGTAAATTTACGTAGCATGGCACTGGTGCACCACCACAAAGGTCAGTTGACAATCCGCGTTGTCGGGGATAGGTTCTGCCGAGACTACGTCTGGCTTCAAAAAATGTTATTGTTGTAAAACTCTGAAGAACAGGAACAGATGGGTTTTTCTGGCAAAAATTATGCCTTCACCACCCCCCCCCCCTTGCACCAGGGTCAGAGAATACTGATGCGTCCACAGCTGTAATCACAGCCCAGTCGCTGTAAAAACGCGACTCCGCATAGTAACTCAAACTGGTCTGGCTATGATTTAATTACATAATAAAGTTTACTTGTGTTTTCATGGTTTCGGTTTTAGGGATGGACAACAGTGTGTTGGTACACATTGATCTATGTCATATTCATTTGTACAGCATTTCCTTTTTTGTGGGTTGTGTGTCTGTTTGTCTCTTTGTCAGTTTGTATAGTATGCATTTTCAGTTCTATTTCTTTATTTCTATGCTGCCTTTTGTTTACAAATTATTTCTGAAGCAAGAGTAACATAGTGTAGATCGTGAGCCAATTGAAGCTGAAGACTGCATATTAATTGCTTGTATTGTAGCTCCCCATTGGATGAGAGACAGTCTATAAGTGTAATGTGTGATTTTTCCATGTATTGCCATTTTGTACATGAACACCTGTCATACATACTACAAAAAGTCTTGATCTTCATGCCTGGAATTCATGGAAAATTCACTGAGACATGGCATTTTACGACTGATTTTAAACTGTAGGAACTTGTCTTGTTCTATTTTTTTTTCTTTTACTTAGAAAGACAAATTCATATGAATATCATTGTTTCCATTTCCACTGCATCTCTAGATACGTACTGCCAATCTCATGGTGTGTCCTGATTGAAGCATAGCATGGCATGGACGGGATTCACAGATGAGCAGCTCCGTTCTCTGAAGAGACAGAGTTCAGAGGATGAAGATCAAGCAACTAGAGGTCAGTGTGTTGATATAATTAATGATAAGTGTATAGTTTTATGATGGTTATCAGACTTTAACTAAGACTAACTCAACAACAAAGACTAACTCACCAGAGAGACCATGATGGGTGATGACAGTCTGTTTTAGAATCTCCAAAATTGTGGCAATAATGCAGCGAAATTAATTTGAATTTGTGTTTCTTAAAAAAAGAAGAAGAAGATAGTAGTATAATTTTTGGTAGGTACTGTAAAAGTGGAAATTTTCGCGCATTTGGCGCAACCAGAAGCTAGTGCGAAAATAAAAGCACGCGAATATTTTTGCGTGCCATATGTTCCAGTAGTTGATGTCTTGATTCCGCGGATTTAAAAACAAGCGAAACTCTTCTTACCCGGCCAAGCGCGAAAAATTAGTCGCGCAAAAATATCCACTTTTACAGTATTACTATTATTCATTAAACTGAATGACACATGCCTTTAAATCAAAATAATAACAACAACAACAACTGGTTGTATATCATTAAGAGACAAGCAAAGATGAGCTGATTAATAAAATCTCCAAAAGTTATCAAAGTGATACACAATATCCTCATTAGTACTCTTAACAAGTAATGCACACCACAGTATGACTGTCCAAATGATGGTTGCACAGTATAGCAGGTATGCAAATCAAAATTTCCCAAGGAATTCTTGGAAAGGTGAGTAAAGAAGAAAATTTGTTGCAGGTATTTATAACAAACCTAAGTTCACAGTTTGCCAATCTAGCCACAACCCATGATGAAACATGACAGATATAGTCTGTGAATAGACAACAAAATGTGTGATCACAAAATTAAGAAAAACAATAAAAACTACATAATTATAAATTCAAGCATGATTTTGATGACATAGACAGTACCTCGATCTAACTTTTGACTAGTAACAATAACAGCACAGTTTTTGTGTTATTGCTTTTTTAATCCTGAATTTCTGATATAATATCCGAACATGCCAGAAGTACAATCACATTCTAAAACTCTTTGTACATCAACTTTTCTTTATTCTTTGTTCATATGCTAAGTTGTTGCTCACAACTCACTGCATTATTTCAATACAATATTTCATCTATCGTTAAGCATATTCCCACGGACATTGCTGTAGGAGAAGGTTGAATGTATCCCTCATAGGTTAAAGTCCATTCTCTGCAGGTAGTCACCATGGCCAGAATCCGAGACGAGGGAGGGGTAGACCTGGACCAAACAGAGGAAAAGGACGCGCCAATCCTGCTCCATCAGAGGTCTGTATCCTTGATAGTTCATGATGTGTTGTGTGCTAAAACTTAGTCAAACTTTGAAACATGGTAAAAGTATAAAAAGGCATCTGAATGGAGGGTGGCATCATGCTTCTAGTGGTCATAATTTTTGAGATATTCTGATGTGTACATCAAATGTCCTTTACACTGCATATTTTCTTCCATGGCTTCTGTGTATTGTGAGAGAAGAAGCTTTAGAATGTCCACTAAATGATTTGTTTTTCATGATGGGTCAATTTCAGTAATCTTTGCAGTTAGTGATAACTTTGCATAGAGTGTGTTTGCGGAAGATATTCACATCTCCAAAAATATTTATGTGTTACATTAAAACTTGACCTTTTAACAGCATTTGAATTAGTTGTAATATAGATTGCGTGGCCTGAATAACAACCATTTGCTTGTCATGGGCTTTCCTTCCATTTAGTGTGAATATTGTAATGAACTCCAGCTTTATTGTCAACTACTCAATTACTAAGAAGCCATATTGCGCACTGAAACCATTCTGTCAAACTCTGCATCATTCAACAGAGTGCCAATTGAAATGATGTTTGACTGTACTGAAAACAGTGTATTCTTTCTGTTCTAATTGTGACTCCCAAAAATCAAATGTGGGAGAAATAGTGAGTGGCAAATACGCACTATCCTCTGCTGCAGAGGAATAAAACAAAACCAAACAAAAACCCCCAACCCCCCAATATGTTTAAATGCATGCTTCTAAAAGCATAAGGGCAAAACAATGAAAAAAAAATGAGGATGCTGTGCAGTTAATCACAATAATTCTTTTATTTTCAATTAGCTACATTTTAGAATGTACAGTACTTCATCACTGTAGTATCCATCCAGATTTGGAAAACCAAACAACTGTTGTAAGGATTGCAAAATCATTTTGTGCAGTGGATTCCCTAATATAAGTAGCCATTACTATTTATTCACTGCAGCGACGGGAGGAGCCCCTCACTCAGGCCCAGATGCTGTCCAGACCAAGGCCCCCTAGCCAGAGGGGAGGAAGGGCATCATCGCAGGAAACCAGTGTGTGGCAGGAGCTGAAGGAGCCCACCCAACGCAGGCCTCCTCCGCCCACCAAAAGGGCGCCCCCTACTGCCCAAGAGGAGAAGTCTGCAGGCAGTAGGTCGGTGGAAGATAAGGAAGTGGATGGAAGGAAGGTGTCGACAGAGCAGGATGGTGAGGAGAGACAGAAGGAAGAGGAAGAGATGGAGAAGAAATCAGAGGCCAAGTTACTTGAGGAGAGTGAAGGCAAAGTGTAAGTTTTGTATGGCATTTTAGACATCATTACAAACAAATAATTGCAGTCACCTTTTGTGGTTTGTTTGCAAAAATTTTGTCATAATCTTGAGAGTTTGATCGCAGAACGAGTTCACTCCACTCTTGTTGAATGGAAATATTTGTGATTAAATCTGCTCAAAAGCAAAGAAAATAAAGCACTTTCAATCATTACTTCAAGAATATACCTTGTTATGCAATATGTGAGCTATCACTTGAACGGATTTATTTTTCTCTATCTGAGGACTGAATCAGTGTAAAATGTGTTTTAAAAAATGGCTCTTAACCTGTTTTGGAATCAAACTCTTGATCAACCTACTGTAAATTATACGTGATGGTGTATGTGTGTATGTATGTCATTACAGGCGTGAGCTGTCCAAGTTGGAGGAATTCCAGAGGAAACAGAAGGAGATGGAAGAAGAGAATGCAAAGAAGAAGAGGCTCTTGGCTAACGCTATCGCAGACAGGTATTGAAGGAGGTCAAGGCAGTAGAACCCTTTAATTCTTTTCTAGTCTAGTCATTAGAAACTTTATTCTTGACATCTTCATCTAAAGTGATTTGTTTCTCATCAGAGAGTGTGCTGAGCAAACAGGAAGAACTTCTTGTGTTATTTTATGTGCCTGATTGTTCATGCAATGGTTTGATTGAAAACCCAAACAAGCAAAGAAAAGAAAACACAACCCGAGTTGATGGAAATGTATTAACCATGGAAAATTATTTGCAGGGGGGGGGGGGGGAGGGGTGCTCGTGTTGATGCATGTGTAGGTTACAATGGATAAGAAAGTGAGTATCCCTTGATCAGTTTGTTTCAACAATTTTGCTGCAATTTACTTGACATGAACATTCATGTAAATTTTGCAAAAATGATGGGACTATGAAAAATTGTATTTTCTCTCATGAAAATGAGTGATTTTGAGATATGAGGTCCTGTCACCCCAGTGATGATATAGCATATATGCAATTCTGGCTCTTCATGTTGTCCCTATAGGAAGAAGAAGACCCAAGCTGAGGCAAAGAGACTGGTGTATATTCAGAAGGAGCTAGCAAAAATTGAGAATCTCCTGAGCAACGACGTGAGCATTCTCCGTGACAAGATTGAGACGTCCAGCAGAGAATTCAGTGAAGCGCAGTGAGTTGAAACTTTGGTGACAGTTTTGTTCTTATAGATCATGCACTCAAAAATCAGGACGTGCAATAGAGTAAAGGCGAGTTTCATTATGTAAGCATATAGACATTTTCTCTCCTTATCTGTGGTAAAGCAGCATTTGTCAATTAATAAAAAAAACAAAAACAGCAACCTCCCTTTAACCCATTGAGGACAACCTCCGAGTCCCGAGTATACTCGGTCAAGCGTCTATGGGAAATAGTTGTAACAAAATCAAACATCCTCAATGGGTTAAATGCTCTTCTGTTGTAAGGTGTCATCTTAGTACTTTTCCTCCTGTGAAATCAGCTGTGGACTAATAAATGATTGTTAGATCTCATCTGTTACTGAATTCATTGACTTTAAACGATTATGTACATGTGCAATATTGTCATTAGTGTGTTTTCCTTTTCTATTACGAATGCTCATTCTTCAGGAGACGATATGAGAAGGCGGAGGCCGAGTTCGTCGCTGCCAAAATCAACCTCCACAAGAAGTCGGAGATGAAGGAGGCCCTCACAGAACACCTGTGTACAATTATCCACCAGAATGAGCTGCGCAAGGCCAAGAAGCTCGAGGAGCTCGTGAGTAAACTGGACGTCGATAGCCTGGAGGAGTTTGAAAATGAGCCGGAGGATGTCACCAGGCCGACGCCACCAACATCGCCTGTTCAGGTTTCCTCAAACCCAGATGAGAAAGCTCCTCTTCCTGGGAATGGCGTAGCTGGAGGGGAAACTGGGCAAGTGCGCAGTGAGGCTGACCAAAGTGGAACTGGAGTCGACTCCACCAATGGGCCTGTTATGCAGGGGCAGAAGCCAGTGGATAATGCTGGTACGAAGGAGCAGAAACCAGTGTTTAACAGTGGGATTATGGAAAGTGGAGAACAGGTAGAGATGACTAAATCTGACACAGCAGTGACTGTCGACCAGAAAGCACCAGAGACTGCGGATAAAGACTTAAACAAGGATGCGGGTGATGTCATATCCAATGAGCAACCAGAGGCTGAGCAACACGCACAACTAAGCACCAATGAGACATGACCATTGATGCCACAAGAGAGGGAAATCTAGCGCCATTCTGGAGGAAGGGTTGTGATTGATAACACATCTTAAAAGATGAAAATCTATCAAATCATGAATCATGATCATTGTGCAATTGGATTGTAGATTCTCCTACTGGCATTAAAGGGTGTGTACAGTTCTGGTCGAGGTGAGGATTTAGCTTTTAACGTTTTGCGAGATATTCAGAAACCACTCTATGAAATGTCAAAGAACATGCAGTTCTAAGGGGTATCAAAAGTTTATTCAATGAAAATCCGTTTTGAAATGGCGGAGATATCCAAAAACAAGATGAAACAAAGAGATCCTAATAAAGTTGTGGCATGTCGCCTTTTATTATTAGCACTTTTTTTGATATCTCAGCCATTTCAAAACCAATTTTCATCAAATAAACGTTGAATCCTTCTTAAAATTACATGCTCTTTCATATTTCATAAGAGGCTTTTCATTGTCTCACTTAGGAATGTTCAAAACATGAATCCCCACCTCAACCAGTACTGTACAGTCCCTTTAAAGTCATTCACCAGGGTTATAGACTGCTTACTTCGTCATATTTCTGTGATAGCTCTCAGGAAATTTGTAACATTTTCTACATCGCATTTGAATATGTTTAGATACTCTCTATAAGGGAGTCACATAGTCATTGTTTTTAAGGCATGCAGGTGTACTATCATCATTTTTACACAAGAATGTAGTGAAAAGATGTATACCTGGATTTAGGCTTATATATGTATACCTGATTATCTCTCTGAGTGGATTTGTTTTCAATTAATCATAAAAGTAAATATGATTCATTCTGCAAGAATAGTTTTTGAAGGAGCATTACCTTCAGACAAAGAAGTTATTTTCAGTAAATTCTTTGATGTGATATGAATAGGTGTGTGAACTTAGTGAGTATCTTGACAAAATCAAACAAATGGTAAGAAAGCTATCAAAATTTCAATCATTATTGTATGTATCACCTGACATGGTGATCTTTAATTACCATTTTATAAAAAATGTTTGTCTTTAATAGCTGTCTGGCATTGACACTATTTTGCAATTTGCTCCTCAAGTAATGCTTCTAAGAGAAAAATATAACAATCTTTCCCCTTTATTATTGTTTGGTTGTTGTTGTTTTTTTGCAGAGAAATTAACCTCCTTTGTTGCAGTTATTTGATATGGTATGTGCACATTTTATGCGGAAGTACAGGGAAAACTCATTTAGAATTGTTGAAACCAGCCCATTTCATGTTCGAGATATATGAAGTACGCACACAGACTCGAGTATAAGCCTCCAAATGTTTGCTTGTCCACCAAAAGGTATTATGTATCATCTGCATAACATACCATTGCCTTGACTGATAGTTCTTCCATTTGTACTGCTTACCATATTAGGCTTTCATGTCTTTGTAAAATGTGTAAAATTTTGCACATGAGGAAAACCTTGACATTTAAGTATGCACACAAATATCACTGAAAGTTTATTATTTTTTTAAAACCAATGGCCCTTGTAGCATGTCTTTCAGTCAAAATTGTGTCTAAAAGTTTTTGAGATATACTGATATATCATATTTGTAGCAGTTTGTTAATTTTTTTAATGTACAATGTGCAGACAAAATGTTTATTGATTGATGAGATCTTTGCATGGAAGGTATGATGAATCAAGCAGATACACAGTAGCAATCGCATGTGTAGTGAAATAATGAATTGTAAGAATACTGTACACATCAATATTTTCGCATGATTAATTTTTCACGCTGAGCGGCTAAAAAACATATACCGGTATTGCAGAATTTTTAATTCTGCTGCATAATTGTTAACCCATTCATAATGTGCAGAAAAAAATTATTTAAATAATTTTGCAGGTCGTAGAATTCAGGCTAGCCAAAAGTAGTACAGATTATTATGTGAAAATTTAGGTACCATAAAAATTTCTTCATTTACAGTACCCTTTCCACATTCTGTTGATAGTGAACAACTCACAAGATATCCATGTGGTACTGTAAACTTGTTCCTTAATGTGTTTCATGCAAGGTCACTAATCTGTTAGTTATTTTAAATTACCTACATTGTGTGCTTATGGCATCACATTCCAGTGTGTTTCTATGTCAGTGTGTCACTGTTCCATTCCCACTGTAAGATTTTTTTTTTTTTGGTTTTTTTTTTCTTTTTCAAGGGACACATTGATAGGCATGTGTATTCAAACCATCGATACCACACCAATTTGTGTGAGAAAAGCATCTATGCAAACTATTGCAATGACTAATGTTTATTATCATTGACATTGCTAATGTAAATAAAGATCTTGGAATATAGAAACTATTTAAAGGCTGAAAATTGTACCTAACAGCATGATCATAAACATACTGTAACTTGCTATTCATGGCACAGAATCTCACATGGAAATACATATAGTCATTTCATAGCAATAAGTGTCAGCATGTGTAATAGATACACTCCAACAGGTGAACCTCTTTCAGAATGTAATTTTACTTTTTTTTTCCTCTCATTTCACAAATGGAATAGTAAATATTTCTAGCTGTCTTCATAGTTGTTTACAGTATAAATGACAGATAGATGGAATTGTGAGATTGTTGTGCATTTTCCCTTGGCTTGCTACTAGTTGTATCTGAAACTTATACAGGCTTATTAGTGTTGCCACTACCACTAAGGAATTTGGAGAAATTTTGGAAGTTTTCAAGAAAGGCTATTCTACTTAAGGAATTACAGAGTGCTGCCCTGTTGAGCAATGATAATTGTTTAAGTTCTGACATGCCAAAGTTCCCAATACTAATATGATTTGATTGAATATTTGCCAAGCTGATAGTATTCTTTAATGAAATAATTCAAGTGGGGGTTTTTTTCTTTATAGATGGAAATTTTTGCATGATGAGTTCAGTCAAAGATGCCTTACCTGTGTTTCCTTTTTTGCTCTTTCTCTCCTGAATGAAAAGGTTTTCTTTAAAAAAAAAAAAAGCCGACATTTCTTGGTTGTTTTATCAGTCTTGATACACTTTATATTCCATACAGGTTTATAGCTTGTGTGATAGATTGTAGGCCATAAAGAAAGTGAAAATGAAATAGAATAAAGAGAATAAAAAAGGAAGTTGACTAGAGTTCTATCTGTAATGGCAAAATAAATGAAAGAAAGAGAAGGGAGAACACATTCCACCAACTTCCAACTCAAAGCTGGACATTTCTGTACCAGCTCTGTGATATAATACGTTAATGATACTGTACGAGCTGAAATTTTCGTGTACAGATATTTTCGCGAATTGCTACTTGGAGGACATTTTCGTGTGTTGTTAATTTCGCGGTTGCGAGGGTCTAACTGAACTTAGCTATTCGCGTGTTGTTATTTTTGCGGTTCAAAGGCAATTCACGAAATATGCGAAAATAAAACCACCGCGAAAATTTCAGCTCGTACAGTATTGACTTCATTCTTTGTGGGTGTGTTGAGTTGATACACGTATTTGAAACTGAGCAAATTTCAAAACAATGCTGCCAAAATTTCACATAGATTTGATGCAAACAACTCGATGAAATTATTAATATCATAAGGTTTCAGTTGGTATTTATTTATTAGTTGAAATACAATTGCATACCCATAGTAACATAGGCTGAAGAGTTTTAGACTTTGAACAGAATGTTAACTCTTATGCTTAATTCATCTTGATATGTAATAAACTTGATGCTCCTATACAGACGGATGCATAAATGAAATTATGTGATTAAAATGGAAATTATGATCATATTCATTGATGGCGTGTGTATGTGTATGAGTGATTATTTTGATTATCTTGGTTGGAGGCACTCTCTGAGTGAATACTAATTGCTTCTGTGCTGATAGCAGAGCTGATAATTAGTGTGCTTTTACAGCATTTTGTATGATTTTTCTTTTTGGAAAAATAGATATGATCTCAAATTGAAAATACATATTTTTGCTAAGTTGATTTAGTATACATGTACTGTATATAAACAATTTTCCCATCTTTTTATCGAAATACGCATGTATGACTTTTGCCTTCAGAATATGTTTGTTCACTTGCCTATTTCTACAGTGCATAAGTAAGTTTTCTGTTCTGGTGAGATTGGCAACCCAATGATAGGGGAATGAAAGAAAGAGATTATCAATGCACAGGGATGAAGATATGCTATGGTATGAAGATTTGCACATGAACAGATATCCAGTATGGCCCATCAGAAAGTATATTTACATGTTTATTTGTTTTCTTTTAACTGCAATCCATTTCTCTGGAATGTTAAAAGGGAATGACACCCAAATAAATGCATTGGATTTAGTGCATGCAGTAATTTTTTAGTAGAACACACCAACAAAGTTTGAAAAAAAATCAGACAATCCATTGAAAAGTTATGAATTTTTTTAGAATTTCATTGCAACTATCTCTGGATGAGAAGACTATAACAGTTCAGGACATGGGGTAGGTGACCTATGTACAATGATATAAAGAAAATATAAAGAGAATTCCACAAAGTTTCATTACTTGTGAAAAACACACTTATCCTCGACTTAATTGTAACTGACATATTATTTTAAGAGAAATATTATTCCCCCTGCTTTCTGAAAGAGGCAAATCAAGTGATCTTTCATTACTAGTATGTTAAGAAAGGAAACTATGTTGAATTTTCTTTGTGTTTACCTTATTTTATTGTACACACATGATGTCACATAAAAAGTGTTATTGACTTCTCATCCAGCAATGACAGCACCAAAACTAAAAAAACAAACAAGCAAACAACAACTTGAAAGGATTGTTTGATTTTCCTCAAACTTCACTGGAGTTCTAATACAGCTACATGCACTCAATCCAAATATATACATTTCTTGAGTTCTATTTTTTTATGTAACATGTGGACTACTACTTGTAATTACTCAACACCTAATCTCTTTGCTCAACACACCCAAACACACACACACACACGCACACACACACACACACACACACACACACACACACACACACACACATTATATATATTCATTGTTGTATGTATAGTTGGGTTTTATTCTTCTGCAAGCAAAAATATTCTTGTTTTAGCATTGCTGGATTGTACACCTCCTCACTCCACTCCATGCTATTCCATGTGAACCAAGCTTTGACCATTCAATCAGGAGGTCTATGCCATTCTCACATTTCTCAGGCACACCATCAAACTTCACCCCCTCAGTCTCAATCGTACACACCTCTTTTCTGGTCACCTCACTTCTTCCCCATCTGGCCTGCCTTCTTCCTTTCATTGTGAATGAAGAAAGCTGTTGCTGTGATCTTCTCTTAATGCCTTAAAGGACAAGTTCACCTTCATTAACATAAGGATTGAGAGAATGTAGCAATATTAGTAGAACACATCATTGAAAGTATTGAGTAAAATCAGACAATCCGTTCAAAAGTTATGAATTTTTGAAGTTTTTGTGCAGTCACCGCTGGATGAGAAGACTACTGCAGTGTATGATGTCACATGCGTACAACAATATAAGGAAAATATAAAAAGAATTTCACAAAATGTCATCTTTAAAAAAAAAAGTACACATTCCCTCGACTCATTACTGACATATGATATGGGTAATATTATTCCCACTGCCTTTAGAAAGAGGCAAGTCAAGTGCTCTTTTATTATGCGAAAAAAGTGAAAATATGTTGAATTTTCTTTACATTTTCTTTATACTGTTGTACTCATTCGACATCAAGAGCCTTAGTAGTCTCCTCATCCAGCGGTTCCAACACAAAAATTTTAAAAATTCATAACTTTTGCATCGATTGTCCAATTTTCCTCAAACTTTCACTGATGTGTTCTACTAATATTGCTGTGTTCTCTCAATCCTTATGTTTATGAAGGTGAACTTGTCCTTTAAAGGACACCTTCATAAAATTCATTATTTTTGAATATATTTTCCAATTTCCCTCAAATTTTCACTGATGTGTTCTATTGATATTGTGGCATTCTCTGAATTCACATGTATATGAACGTGAATAATTGTCCTTTAGCCTTAGCAGAAAAGATAGAGATCAGCATGAAAATGAGATTGATGTTTGTTTAATAAGAAGCAAAGGTAAACCACCCGATAGAATTTAAAGGGAAGATAAACCCCAAGAACAATGTGGATTGAGTGAAAGCAGCAACATTAGTAGAACACATCAGTGAAAGTTTGAAGAAAATCGGACAATCGATGCAAAAGTTATGAATTTTTAAAGTTTTGGTGTTGGAACCGCTGGATGAGGAGACTACTAGAGGTTATGACGTATGAGTGGACAACAATACCAAAAAAATATAAAGAAAATACTACAAAAATCCATTTTTCATGAAAATTACAAATTCCATCAACTTGATATTGACATATGTTAAGGGTAGCAATTATTCCCCCTGCTTTCTGAAAGCGGTTGGTCCACTGCATGCTCTTTCATAATTCTAGAAAAGTGAATTTTTGTTGAATTTCCTTTATATTTTCTTTGTATTGTTGTCCACTCATACGTCATATCCTCTAGTAGTCTCCTCATCCAGCGGTTCCAACACCAAAACTTTAAAAATTCATAACTTTTGAATCGATTGTCCGATTTTCCTCAAACTTTCACTGATGTGTTCTACTAATGTTGCTGCTTTCACTCAATCCACATTGCTCTTTGGGTTTACCTTCCCTTTAACATGTATTCATTTCATGTGTCAATTTGGACAGTCGCTCTCAATTTGCCAAAATACAATCCCGTACCAAATAATGATTTCCAGTTCATCAAATACCCCACAGATTTTATATAAATTAAAAGGAACAATATAGGCAATGAATATAACCTCAACAAGAATTTAATATGCTCAGGTATGTTCTCCCGCCGATGTGGCGTCGCAGATGTTTGAAACTTGTGATTTGTTGAAAGTTTGGACACGCTGTGTAGCTTTTAATCCAGTCTGAGAATGGAATACGAGCATTGTGTACGGGATTCAACGCAACCGTAGCGCAAACCGTCTCTTAACACCAACAATCACCTGGATCAAAGGCTACACAAACGCGCGATGACCAAAAATAGAGAGTTTTCAACATGGCTGGTATGGCTGGTACCTCAGCGAAGACTGCTCCGGGTGACAACGGAGGAGGATCTGTCGTAAAAGCTCAACTAAATCGTAAGAATCTTATCGCTGTGGATTATCCAGGTATTGTGGAAAATACAACACGAATGCTCGACACTCTTGGTGGAGAGGAAACTATTTCAAAGGTGCGTTTAGTGATCTAACTCTGTCTTGGTATTTGAGCTCGTTTTCCATAACATAGCCTTTGATCATGTTGATACTCCTGTGCGATAGGCAAAGTGCCCCACTGCACACTCTCGCTCCGGCTAACTACCATGATAATGATATAGCTATGCACAGCCCAGTCGCTGAAGGCGTCGGGCTAGCCCCGGCCCTCGCTTTCTGAGGGAGAACCCTGGTCGCATTCGTCAGCAAAACGTCTTTGGCAGACACGTCCACGCTATCGCTACAACATCCATCCTGATCCGGCAGGGCCCTGTTGTATCGTTAATGGAGTGGTCAGGAAACAGGGAGGCATTTCATGAAGCATTTTTTCAAATATATATATATTTTTTTTCTGACGAACTGTTGAGATGTTAGCCTAACAATAAAGTAACATTAAAGCTATTGAAATCCTTGCATCTGATTGGCTGAGAGCAAATTTGTCAGAAAAAATATCACACAAAATGCTTCATGAAATGCCCCCAGAACTTCAGTTCTATATAAAACTTCTTGGCGTGTTCTCTCACTGTCTCAGTGTCTCACTCTCAGTTTTTCTGACGCACTTCAGTTAGCCTTCTATTCATTACAATTTGTATTATTGTAAAGTTTACTTATCTCAATTAAATGTATGACCATATGTGGTCGGACCGGACAAGTTGTGGGACCGGACTAAAAATTTGCTTCCACAAACATAATAAAATCCCATAAAATAAGCATAAAATGCAATGGCTTTTGAATAAATAATTTATACCAATTTTTGAGGTAACTGCTAATTCTCTAAAGCAGAATTCGGCGATTTGTTTCATGATTTGTCAGTTTTAACCAGAAGAAGCGCGCAATATTCTATCACATGCGTGATGTGAAACTTGTGCGCGTGTTTGAGTCGGGAACAACAAACTTCAGTGTTAATCCATTCCCATAGACAATACACGCAGGCTGGCTACAACGTTCAAAATATATTTGCAAGGGTTTCAGTTAAGTTCTCTAATTACGACAAAAATTGATTTTGTTCGCTTTTGCTTTGGAAGAACTGTTAAGTATCATTTTCAGAACCTCATCATTGTGTATTGGAATATTTTTATTGAGAATGGCAATGTGAAAAATTCATCTAAATCTCAACTTCTTAAGTGTCTGGGTACACAACCCCCCATCATATATTGAAAAACATCAGAATTAGCTGGACAGGAACACACTTGTGTCATCAGCAAACTGAATACATGATGCAGGTAAAAATCATACCCCGACCTAAATAAACCGCACCAATGACCCCAACACGTACTAGTTACAGCGCCCCTCGCCGGGGTTAAACCCGACCCTGGTGTAGTGTACAACATGTATTTCTTCCATCAAGTAAAGATGAAAGTCGTCATCAGGTTTGTGATAGGCTACAATGTACGTAACTTTTGCGATAACAAGCAAAAAGTTCTGCCCCAATAAAGTCTGATGTAGCACATCACAAATATTCTTGAAGTTCCTTGTTATAGCATTGAACAGGGAAAGAAAAAAAAAAGCTATAAATGCATAGCAAACAGGAATACAAGCTGGTACATTGATTGGAAGTTTTCTGTTGTACATACTGATGGAGATTCTGTGATGTATGACAGATGGGGTGTATAGAGATTATGATGTGTTCTGTGTTGTACTTGTATCACAGCATAATTTCCTTACCTTGTGGTGTAATTTTTTCTTCCTTTTTATTTTAGGCCTTCAGCCACGAGATGTCAATATCCCTTCGCTATCAAGCAGACAATCCCTATTGCAAGGCAGTGCGAGGAGTTCCAAATCGATCAACGACTCTGCTCATGCGAGTCAAGAGGCGCTACAAGAGGCGGCAGTCAGACTCTGTGGCTGATGGCGAGATGGACGAAAATGATGCTGTGTCTCATTCAGAGTACAGTGCTGAGACTGTGGGTGTTGTAGGACAAACTTATAATTTCCCACGTAAGTTCCTATCACCATTCATTATAAAAGGGCAGTTGAATGAATACACTTGTACAAATGTATGTGGTGCGTCACCTGTATACAGTCGAAGATCATAGAAGGAAGACTAGTGTATGTAAAGCCTATTTTGGCAATACTTTGCAAGGTTTTTTCCTTTGAATTCTTTTTTTTTTTTTTTTTTTGGATAATTTTTTTGTTATAATGTAGTAGGGCAAAATTGGAAGTACACAATGTAGATATCAATTTTATACATGTACATGTAGCTTAGCATCTGCCAAAATCATCTGCGAAAACCAATTAAATTATTTTCCTGACATTATATTTATATGGCTTTTGTGATGACGCATCATTTGTGGTTCTGGACACAATGCTGAGTAAAATAGAGAGTTTGAATATGCAAAGTTATACAATTGCTTTGCTGCTTCAGATCCACATTTTCTGTTCATACAGAATTAAAAGCACTTATGGAGTGCTCATGGAGTGATGTACAAATGAATATCCTGTGTAGGTGTTTCACAAGATTTCTTGGACTTCTTACAAATAAATGCTTTATGAAAATGCATATTAACAAGTTAACAGTTGCTTGTATGAAAGAGCAGGGCTACCCAAAGTATGATGACATTTCATCATGGTTCTTTGCTTAAGACAGGAGCTGATGCAACAATTCATCATTGCCCGGCTTTGGTATGGAAGCTTACTGTAAATTTGATAAGGTGTACTAGTATTTTAGTTTCCAGTATGTTACTTTACCATGTTGATGTTCTAATTGCTTGTGCACAACAAGAACTGCTTCATATGATGTGAAAATCCCATTATGTTTATCTTTTCCACCCACAGATCTTTGTGATTTCCAGTACCTGCCTTACCACAAACCAGAGGGACAAGAGCCACAGGGCCTAATAGAGAAAATACTGCCCTCTGCTGGCGAGGACCTCAGCTACATCGACCGAGAGGTGCCCAGGTTCATGCTCCCAGAGGCCTTCTCCCGCTTTGACTCCCCCGTGGCCTATGGCTACAAGGCCAACGTGCAGCCGAGGGAACCCCAGCAAGTGGAGCCAGAGTTCAAGTCCAAGCTGGTGCACCATGGCCGCCTAAAGCGCATGAACTATGCCGCTGTCACCTCCTGGACGAAGGACTTCAAGGTGCCCCCAGGGCCCCACCCAGGGGCCGTAGAACACCTCCAGGCTCAGAAGCCAGGAGATGCCCTGGAGCAATTAAAAAAGGTAATTTGCTTTTTATATTTTCCTTTTTCGTGCCTTTTCATCTCAAAGACTACACTGATGAATCATGACTGCTCTCTGGCAATATCTTGAAGAAATTCTGTGAAGTAGAAGCAAGAAATTTTACCATGTGAATTTTTGTTTACATTGCAGGAGACTGTGCATGGTCCAGTAGTCTCTGATGTCAGAACAGACCCCAAAGAAAGTTCCAATGTTATTTTGCTTAAAACTCATTCGAAAATCAAGTGTCACTGAATAGACAGTTGTGTTTTGTTTTCACAGACATGTGAGGAACAGGAGAAAAAGAAAATTATGTCAAAATCTTTGCATGATTGAAAGAATCTGTGCTGAAGTTTGCAAAGCCAGTTCAAGTTTTGCCACATTGAGAGTATTGATTTAATGCATCTGTACTTCCACTGGTAATGTGTCAACAATCAGCCAAAAAGTAATGAAGTTTGTCATACCAGCCTGAACATGCGCACACACGCGCACACACACACACACACACAAATAAAACTGCGCAATTATGCAGACATTAGAAAAATGCACGTCTGGAACGCTCTTGAGCTGTTTCAACAAGGAATGAAACTGCCCCTGCTGCAAATAGGCACCCTGTCACAAACAAGGATAATTACTCTTGGTCATACTATTTGTTGTTGTGTGTGTTTGCTTGTGAATGGTAGGTTTTTTATTTGTACATACGACATAAATGGTATCCCGGGGTACCAAACAAAAATCAGCCATTTTGTTGAATTATTATTTTTTTTTAAAAAAAGGTTGTACCCTGGGTGCCAAAAAGAGGAAATTATTTTGGTGCTGGAGCTAGCGCGCGCTATACTACTGCACTGCACTGCACTAAAGCACATGCTAGTGGTATCGCAGCTTCCATGCACGCATAGTATAACATGCAGTGGCATGGGAATGACTATGTACACGCACACACAGTGCATGCATTTTTCTCGGGCTGTCCTCGAGTGGACGTGAGGTGGCGCTACACAACGCGGTTACCCGGGGTACTACGGTACCCCGGGGTAACGCATGATGCATCATATTACAAATTTATTTGGACTGTTTGTGTGCTGTGATAGGATAAAAGACTCATACAATGTGTACATGTTTATGTGTGTACTGCTACTGAGTGGGCATGTTGTGTCTCAGTCAATTTTCAACATATGTAGGGATAGCACAGCTGCAAGGTTTTTGTAAGGTCATATCATTACTATTCCCATGGCTATCTTGTTTTTGTTTTTCTGATAGAAAAAACACAACTTGTAGCTAATGTGTGAAAATAACATCTGCATGGTTATTGCAAGGTCGATATACAACTGAATAGAAGACTTACTGCAAGTAACATACCAGCATTTATAGGCTCAAAGGACAGTAGTAGCAAAGGACCTTTACAGTCAATTTGGAAAATCTATGGCAATCGTGACACTTTTGCAAAGTGGAGTTACAGGTACTTGAAATACAGTATCTGTACGAGTTAATGTGTGGAAATACTGTACATTTACATAGGAAAAATCAGAAGTAATCTGTTGTACAGAGAATAATAAACTGAACTCAACTTGGGTGTTGCAGTGTGCCTTAGTCTGACAGGCAGGCTTTGATGACACAGTATGGATTCAGGGTAATAATTACATTTGTAGGTTATCAGTCTGTTTCAAAACATCTGTGTCGGCTGACAAAGAAAGCACTCTGGTGTACATGTCAATCAACAAACATTTATAACACAGTTAAAGGGTTTACATGTATGTAGCAGTGATACTTAGCTCTGACAAAGAAAAAAAAAAAGAGAAAAATATGACTGTATGGAGTCATGATTGCTAACTTTAATTGAAAAGAAGAGACAAAAACCGGAAAAGCACTCATATGGTTTAAACCTTTGTCAAACAGCTCATCATCCATTATACACGCATGCTGGAAATTACCCAATTTCCCAATAAGTGTAGAAGTTTTTTTTTTGTTTAGGTCATCAGCTTCCAGCTACAATATGTACATGCTCAGGAACAGAGCAGAGCACATTAGAGTACATTGTACGTATACAAACCTCAAATACTCCCAGCTTGAATTTCCAAGTTCATTGACCCTATCTGCCAAAAGATAAAAAGTTCTTCAAAAATCCATAGAGATTCCTGCATCACTACCAACATTTAATCATCTGTTCCTTGTGTCAATATTAACTTTTCCTGCAAGTTTCATTCCAATTCATTCACAACTTCATGAATCATTTTGCAAACAGAAAGACAACCCACCAGCAAGGAAAACTTTAACCTCCCCTTCCTTGGCGGAGGAAAAGAAAAAAGGAAAACAAACAAACAAACCCTAGTGTATCAACCTTGGCAGTTATCTGAAAGACATTGCATTATCACAGGCTGTTGTTGTTGTTGTGAATGATACAACTCCACATTTAAAATGAATCATGACAGTAATTAATTGACCAATTAGCTTTATTTCAGTCTGCACAGTTGGAGAAATGTACATTGAAATTAAAAAAAGATGTGTTTTTTTTTTTTCATATGAATGTTATTTATATGCCAACATACACCTCTATTTAAATAGCTGCAAGATAAGGTTTTTAAAACTTTATTGCCACACTTCACGCAAAATGCAAACCAAACTACCACATAGTTCACATACACTACATGTGTAAAACCCAAGTGTAAATATGTAGCATATTCTAAAACCTACCAGGTATTGCGCAGAAGGCATTGTGTGTCAGAATTCATGCATTCATTGATTTTTGGAATAACTTTTCTGTCAATAAAGGAAAATTTAAGGGATACTTACAGAAAAACGCACACTATCAGCACTACAGTTCATTGTTATGAATGAAAATGTGTATCTAAGCTATCTAACTAAAAAGACAGAATGATTCTTTTTTAGTAACCAGAGAAAGTGACAAGTTTTCAAAATGTAGCATTCAACTTGTCTGCCAATATGTGGTGGGCAATACACTGTTTTCAATACACTGTATGCATTTGTTTTATTACAATGCGGAATACTGTGCCCCACATATTCAGCAACATACCACATCTCTAGTTTATGATATGGATGTCAGCAGTGTACTTAAAGGACAAGTTCACCTTCATAAACATAAGGATTGAAAGAATGCAACAAAATTAGTAGAACACATCAGTGAAAGTTTGAGGAAAATTGGACAATCGATGCAAAAGTTATGAATTTTTAAAATTTTTGTGTTGGAACCGCTGGATGAGGAGACTACTACAGCTTGTGAGTCATATGCATACAACAGTATAAAGAAAATGTAAAGAAAATTCAACATATTTTCACTTCTTTCGCATAATAAAAGAGCACTTGACCTGCCTCTTTTTTAGGGCAGGGGGAATAATATTACCCATAACATTTAATAGTTGGTAACGAGTCAGGGGAATGTGCACTTTTTTCAAAAGATTATATTTTGTGAAATTCTCTTTATATTTTCCTTACATTGTTGTACGCATCTGACATCTAAGTTTGCACTAGTCTTCTCATCCAGCGGTTACTGCACAAAAACTTCAAAAATTCATAACTTTTGAACCGATTGTCCAATTTTCCTCAAACTTTCAAGGATGTGTTCTACTAATATTGCTACATTCTCTCAATCCTTATGTTTACGAAGGTGAACTTGTCCTTTAAAATTGATATACATACACTTGTATAAAGGTCTGTGTCCAAAAGTGTTGCCAGAAGGTCATGATCACACTGTGCGATTGTAAGCCGTATTAAATTGTACCATTTCGCAGGATTTTTATTTTCATAAATTTTGGGAGTTAGGTGCTGTTTAGGAATTTTAAAACACACAAAAATATTAACTCTGATCTCAACAGGAAGGTAACATGCATCACACACTTCTTTGTCCAATACTGTACATACTCCAGAATTGGGAATTGATCGGGAATTTAACTTCTCATGAAATTGTTGGGAAGTCCTGATGCACAAAAATCAGACTTGCTCAATATGTGGCGTATATTACGGTATCACATTTTATGCTTGCACTTCAGCAAATTTGATGCATTTATGCACACTTTCCTCAAAAATCAAGGATGAATACATTTCATTCTCTCCCACCAGAGCTCAGTATTTTAAGCAAACATAAAAATGCATTCATCAGGATTCAGATGCAATGAAATGATAATATGAATGAGATTAACATGATCACAAAGAAACATTTTACTGACAGCATATATTCTGGACTTTGATGCATTGTATTTTCTTTTTTGTTGCTTTGTTTCTTATAAATACAACCAGATTTGCTTTTTTTAATAGGCCTTGTAATATGATGTACAACAAAGGCAGTTATGATTAGTAAAAGGAATTTGATTGTAAAGACTAATTGAGATAACAAGGAACCAGGATGCTAGTACCCATTCTGCCCTCCTACAGTACGCGCTTGCCTAGGACAAGTTAAACTCATTGTTCGGCAAGTTGTGTAAATGGGTCTGAGGGACTTCTCTTTTGTAATGCCAAGGGATCCGTGAAATGTCTACTACAACCAATAGCCCAAAGTTCACACAGTGGTGATCCCCAACTCTATGTGTGACCTGCCCAGTGATGCATTCTTGAAAATTGCCCAAATGATTCATAATTCCCCTTATGACCGTGTACACTGTAGTCATTACCTGCATGTCATAATACCTGGTTTTTGCCTGCTGTTCATCTTTTGCTACTAAATATTGACATACTGGCAGTATTAACAAATACTTGGCATAGTGCATAGGGCATACATGTACATGTAGTGTACATTGTATTGGACTTTTAATAGTGAAGACGTGTAATGGAGCAGTCATTATATGGCATGTTCAATCATGATGTCCACATGATGTACAGACACAGATGGGATTTGAGATTCAGTCTAGATAATCACTTGATGAGCTAGCATGTCACTCAGTGAGTCTCGGCTTGGCACATGGGTAGTCAAGCTTAACTTTGTATCAAATGCCTACAAGATTGACCAAGACTTTTATGGTATTAGCAGCTTTAAATGAATCAGTCAATGCCCACACAGTGCCTACACAAGTCGGTGTTGTAACCCTAAATATTGCCTCCTCCATTTTTCTTCTATTTTTGTTTCATTTGCTTTTTTTTTTTTTTTTATTGAAGATGCTACTCTGATCATGCTGCAGTTGAACCTCTCTTATCCGGCCTCCCTTTATCCGGATCTCTCTATTATACGGACGCAATCTCGCCGTGATTTTTTTATTTTATTTTAATAGTTACGGGAGGAAAGGGGGATTCCCAACTCCTTGAGAACTCCTACACAAACGCACATGAATTACATATTACTTCCAACATTAACATACACCTCCATGTTGGGGTCTGTTACTGAGTGTAACAATGAAAAGGTTGCAGTATACACATTACTACATGTGGTACTACAATGGGCTACATCAGTACATGTGTATGTATAATGTACATGTAAAAGCATTGAATCTCCCGTATCCGGCCAAATCCCTTATCCGGATGAGCCCCGGTCCCGACTTGTCCGGATGCGAGAGGTTCAACTGTATCTGAAATGTAAAAGAAATTGTCTACCAACCATACTGAACTATTTAATAGAGGCAAGAACAGGACAATGCAAACTGTACTATTTAGCACTGAAAGGGAAATGAATGAAAGACTGGAGAATACACAAGTTTGTGTTCCTGTGACCAGGAAATTAAACTCCTTTAATAGAGGGTTAACCAATTATACGGTATTGCCAATGATAAAGAGAACATACAAAGCCTATTGTGTGTGTGTTCGGCAATTTGGATACATGCAGTAGCAGATTAAACTGTAGAGTGGCAAGAATCATAGAATCAGGGATATGTAGAAGTCATCTTTTGATAGAAGCCCGAGTTTGTGTTAAACAGGTCAGAGCCCTCGCTCTCATACCACAATTACTGTAGCTGTATTTCCTTGAACTGTTTCCCCTTCCTTTAGTTTTTGTTTGAAACTCATGCATATATTCAACTCTTCATCCTTACAGCACAGACATTTTGATTCACATCAATCAGTCAGTGAAACATTGTCTGTTCACACTCATTGTTTGATCAGTGAGTTGGCACAAATTGATAAAGTTTTGGGCAAGAAATGTCAGTGTTTGCTGCACAGAAATTATAATTTTATTTCAGCAATCAGAAGCAACTGTTTGTTTGCAATTTCTGTTCCTTTGTTGTTTGTCATTGTTAATTTATGATAGGGTAGTCAACCCTCTAAATAGTATCAAAATTATTCAAAGGAATACTATGTCTACAATGCTGCTAGCATTTCATATCTATTGCAATCCTATTTCACTCTAACAAACAACCCAAAGGAAACAACCCAAAGGAAACTAAAACTCAACAAATATCCATACTTTCCCCAAAGACAGAGCTAGAAATCACATAGCTTCTTAACTTATCCATTTGCAACAGTCTACCTGCTCTATCCATCCACGTAATTTCTCCCTTTCAATGGATGATGTTGTAAAAATCCTGCATATAATGACTAACTGTAAAAGTGAACTTTTTGCATCTGTAATGTTTTGCGCGCGGCCAAGTAAGATAAATACTGGGAGTCAAATATTATGAACCCTAGTACATGTATTTCATATGAACAAGCAAAAAGAATTGTGTGCTTTTACTTTCGTGCAAATTTCATGTCACTCAAAATGCGCAAAAATTTCCACACTGTGAAAATGTCCACTTTTGCGGTACCTCTTCAAAGAGGCCACCTATGGAAATTAATGACGTAGACCGGCTTGACAGCCAATGTTTTTAAAGGGAGATACTCCAAACTACATCATGCATGAAGCTGCATTGAATAGTCATTTTGCAAGCTCTGCTCATTCTTGTTTGGGATGATCATGACTCGTTGAGCCAGAGAGGGATCCCGCTATGGCCCTCGCGAGGGGGACGGTGGCCAGTGGGGCGGCCCAGTAGACCAGGAAATGCTCTAGAAGGGTGTGGTTCTGGCAGTTGAGGGTGAGGGCAGAAGCTAGCGCCGGATTGAACATCATACCTGTCCACTCCAGACCTGGTAGAGGAAGAGGAAAAATACAAGGTGCAGTTGCTCAATACACGATCTATTAAAGTTTCCTGGTAGTAGAGAAAATTAATGCAGGGTAATAGAGAGGTATTATTTTCACTGGATTTTTCCATTTTTTGTTACTTTGTATTTGTCTTACAGAGAATTTTGGCACCTTGAATGTTTCTACAGATAAATGGCTATATAAATGCTGTCTCATCATCATTATCATCACTTGTTATTGACATTAAAGATATTTAAAAATGAAAACACTCACCATTATCAGTATACAGTTTATGGGAATCATGGAGCTGTGGATTTCAGGAAGAAGGTGCTTTTGTCTTGATAGCAACACAAGAGCTGCCAGAACCATCCCCATAAGTGGTGAAGAGTTCTCTAACGCATATAATCTTTACTGTCTCATTTATAGTTTATTCCTTGTTGCAATTTTCCCATGTACTTTAATAATTTCAACGAAGAATTTTTTTAAACTCTCCCTTTCCACTCTTTTTTTTTTTCTCTTGGCAATGAGAATTTTTGTCAGCAAGATTTGCTCAGACCAAATTTTAGTCAGTGAAAATTTTAAAACATCCCTCCACAAAAAAAAAAAAAAGATACACACTGTCATGCCTCCAAAAGTCAATACATACACATGATAGCCATTTTACATGCTAGAGTTTAGGTTTCTTCAATTAATCTTATTGATCAATTGTGTATAGGGATTTGTAGTGTAGATAAATCAACCAGTAGTTCATTAAAAACGTAGATTACGTTTTGCTGACAAAGCTATTGGCATTCTGGGGCTTTCAATTTATCCGCTGGAATGTATCTTAGCCGTAAACAGACTCACCTGTAATGATAATGAAGACCTGGACTCCAGCATCAGTGATCATCCTGCTGTAGTGGCCCTTGGGCTGGAAGTTGAGCGAGAGGAAGTAGGTAAAGGTTGCCAGGGCCTCCGCCATGCAGCCCTGCAGCAGCGAGACGTTGAGTGCCGAGGTGCAGTAGACCTTCAACAGGTGCGACACCTTGAGGCGGTGTCGGTTAGTGGGCACCACCCTCCACATGAGGCGCACGTAGGGGAAGGCAAGCTGGCCGCCCACCACCTGCAGGCAGATCTTGGAGAGGGCCACCAGCGGCCCGCAGTCGCGGCACAGCATGGACTGCCATATCATGCAGGTGTTGGCGGTGGAGTCGCCGTCAAAGGTCAGGCTCTGGGAGACGAAGAGCATCCAGAGGTAGAGGCCATACCAGTAGAGTCCATACTCCTCCAGGATGATGTCGCTCTCCATGACGCCGGCCACCAGCTGGAACGTCGAGATGAACTCGGCGGCGTACCCGTACCAGATGGGGTCATCCCGTAGCAGGCGTCTGGTCAACGACCTCACAAAGCCGCAGCCGGTTGTTGTGATAAAGACCAGGATGAATGTGGCCAGGGCAGCGGGATACTCTTGTGTCATCTTCTAGATCTGAAGTTTCCTTGCTTTGTAGAATCAGCAGTTGTTCACTGCTCTCATTTGGTAGTGGCTAAGGCCAAGTCTTGAGTCATACAAAGATGCAGTTTCACAAACACTTGTAAATCAGCTGCACTGTACAGTATGTTTTAGTATCTTACAGAGTCAAAGATTTGCAAAAGTTGCTCGTTTCTGCACTACTGAAGTTGCCTTATTTTTCCTGTTTCACTCCAAGTTTATTACCAGCTATGGAAAAAATAATGTCATTGCTGTTATCTCCTTTCATTGGCTTTTGCCTGCCTTATCATTGTGGCTTCCTGCAAAGAGAAAGATAGAGACTATGATGACCATATATTTATGTACATTATACTGAGCAGACACATTAATCGATGTCATGAAAACAAAACTGTCATATCTTTCATGTAGAAACTTATAGTAGGTGAAAAAAAATGATGGAAGTTGACCAAAGTCTAAGCCCTATCTCCTTTCCCTGATAGTTTCTCCTCCTATAAACACATTGACTTCCTGCATGAAGGGATAGTTGAGATACTAGATTTCACCACAAAGATAAATTCTGGGCCTCCAAGATCATATCTTTTGATGCCCTTCACATTCCTACTCTATTCAAACATAATGGCAGTAAGAAAAAAGGCGCTGTCCTTTACACTTTTATACTTCATTCAAGCCATCAGATTTTTATGTGAATTACCCCCCCCCCCCCCAAAAAAAAAAAAAAGGAAATGAAGGAGAAAATTAGAAAAGAATGAAATGGTGCACAAAAACTTGCATGGCAACATTAAATCAGCTTCTTTGTTGTCATGTACACTTTACCTGTCAGAATTGCTATGGTCCATTCATTGAAAAGAAATATTATTGACACAAAACTCTCTCTTATGATGAATGGACGGATAAAAACAAACTGTGATTATTGGCCACTTCTTCTGTTTAATATGTTAAAGGAAAAAAGGAGGAAGAAAACCTTTGTGTCTACAGTTTCTTTGAAAGGGACAACATGAACCAAGCAGGGGTGGTTATCAGTTTTTTGTTGTTTTTTTTTTTTGGTCCCCCTTTTTTCTTCTGTAAATTAGTGCATAAACCTTACGTGTATGTGTATCACTGTGTGAAAATTTATGGCCATGATGCATTTATATGATAATCTTGCCTTTTGTGGTTATGGACCAACAAAATGGAAATGAAACACAAACATACTGTGGATTGAGTGAATGCAATATTATTAGAACAATTTTAAGGGTAATATGGTTCCCCTGCTTTCTGAAAGAGGTACGCTTTGTAAGTCAAGTGCTCTTTCATTGTGCTAGAAAAGTGAAAATACTGTTACTAGATGAATTTTCTCTATGTTTTCTTTAAAAGTATCATTTTCCATATATCACAAAGTTTTACAGACTTCTCATCCAGTAATGGCCGTGCCAAAACTTTAAAAATTCCTACAGTTTTTTATTAAACAGATTGTCTGATTTTCCTCAAAATTTGCTGATGTGTTCAAATATTGTTGCATTCCGTCAATTCATGGGTATTTGGGTTTCATTCTTCAAATCTGTATAGCTGGAAGGTAAACTAGTCAACACCAATACATACCTCTGTCGCACAGGCAACTAGCCCTGTAGCATATCAAGTTGCTAAATTGCGAAAATTGATTGCTTCATTAGTGACTGATATGATAAATTATAGTTTCATAGTTGTGGTGAAAGACACAAACCAAGAAAATATGATCTGGGTCCAATTTCATAAAACTTGTTATCAGTGACAAGTTGTCGTAGTTGCTATAAGCTACTGAAATCCTTGTATCTGATTGGCTGAGAGCAATTTTGTCACAGAAATGTGGCAGTTGTCACTGATAATAAGTTTTATGAAACGGGACCCTGGTGTACCTGAAAGTGGTAGTTATAGATACTCACCAAGTCATTCAGGCTGTGACATACAGTGTACCTCCCCTGTACGAAGAGTTTTCTCAGCTTTGCTGTTGTCGTATTCTCTGTGTAGACCACTGTATTTTCACAGTGTGCAGTTTGTAGAGCTGGATATATTTACAAATATTTATGCTCCTGTATGAAGTGACACTCAAGGCTATTTAGAGTGCCAGATAGTCCATGGTCCATGGAGATTGTTTTTATCGAGTAGTTCGCAGTGTATGAACTTCTGTCCCTATCGCCGTCTCTGCAACTTGCACATCAGTGCTGGATCCCGCAGTAAAACAAGCCTAGAGTCCGTTGAGCAGGTTACTTCTGTGGAGACTTGTGTGCGTGCGTGAGACTTGGCCCTGTTCTAGGCAGACATCTGTGGCATCCAAACTATGTACCAGCTCTTTTGTCACAGAGCGGTCTAGACAGTTAGTTGCTCCTCTGCTCAAGAAATCTTGTGGTCATGCCTCACTGAACATTATTGATTTATGTATGTCCAACAATCCAATCTATTCTGTTGAGGCAATTAATAGTCTCCTTAATGAAAGAAACAAGAATGAAATGAAAAGTAAGGCTAAATCCTTGACTACAGGATGAGGTGACACTGTAGGTTAAAGAGGCCCCCACGAAAGACCGTATGCCCATCCAAAGTCTGATCTCTTCCTCTTATCACGTGTAGTCACTCATTAACTTTTTGAAATCAAACAAATTATGCAGCAAATGTGCGCTGACCTGGTTGCCCCGTTGCGTTCACCCCCACCACGGATCAGTGGCTGTGTGTTGGCCTTTAAGGGGCTTTACCCGGGCATTTAATGATTCTTAGGCAAGTTGTGAGTAGGAGGGGAGATATTTTTTTAGTCAGGATATCTGTCAATAGCACTTCTGCGTCAATGCACAGCTGGATTGAATTGCAAGCTAAAAGCAAAGCGAAAGAGACATTTTTCTGCACGGAATCATTCTGAGACACACTGAAAAATATCCCACGTCATAGTGCATCCATACTGGCAAAACAAGTTTGCTCCGGCTTCACAGAATTTGTATGACAGCGTTGTGGCTTCAATGAATGAAAGGCGGAGCCGGGAATACATACATTGTATTATAAATATGAGGATAATATCATTGCAAAATACACTGGAAATACTACATTTTTAATGCTTCTTTTGAAGTGTAACTACATGACAATAACAGTAGATGGCAAATAGAATTTACCTTGGATATGATTCTTCGTATACCTTGGATATGATTCTTCGTAGCAGGGAAAGCACAGTAGAGATTCCAGATGCTCAAAAGAATGAAGATTAAAAAAAAAAAAAAGGTTCTCTTGATGAACACAATATATTTCATGTGTAATGAAAGCCAGAAAATCCATTTATGTGTGTCTCTGTCTGTGACGTCAATGAACTCATAAATTGAAATTTAAAATGAAATCACTGTATGGCCATTTGACCTTTACAATGCCATTGCTGCGGCTGCTTTTGGTGGCTAGCATTATATTTGTCTTTGAGGGTTTACCTGGGAAAGATGATTGTTAAGCTCGTATTTAATTTCTGAGTAAATGGCCATCGAGAGTTTTTCCCAGGTAGCCAGATTAGCTTCAATATCATTTTGCAGCAGGGCTCTACACCTGTGCACATTATTCAAGCGTGCGACTCCAGTTTGTTGTGGAGGGGCTAATGTAGTGGATTAGACCCTTGCAGGCTAAATGTAATATCAGAAAATATTGGCCCTATATACTCCCACTGCTCCCCTGGAAAAAAAACAAACAAACAAACCCAAAAACAAATGATCATGCATCCATAATTCGTTTCATCACTGGGTTGTTGCTTTTTTTCTTGTCCATTTTACGAAGTCACAGTAGTTGTTTTTTTTTCAAAGGGATCAATGTGAACAATTTTCTTGGATTAAATGTTGTATGTATGAGACCAGAGCAACAGAGACAAAAAGAAGGGGGGAAAAGTGATGGCAATATAAGCCTTGTGATATATACAGATCAGGTATTTACAGGATATAAAATGTATGGTGTCAGTTTCCATTGTTATTTGCAAACTTGGTTGTGCAGATATCGCTTAAATTCTGATCTTCTTCTTGTCATATATGCAAATGAATATTTTGAGCCCAACAATATACTTCAATATGATGGATCATATGCAAAAAAAAAAAAAAAACAAGATAGAATGGTATGCAATGATAAAGTTAAAAGTCAAACAATTGAAGCTTTTTGTATGTCTTCTTTTTTTCTTTTTTTTTGAAAAAAAAAAAGTTGTCCCTGTAAATTGAAGTCCATACAGTAAATTTCACGTACATTTATTAGTCACTATATTGAATAAGCCATTATATTCAATTAATGAAATTAAGAACATGTTCATTGTTTGATACCATAGACCTAGAGAAGGAAAAAAGCAAAATCCAATTTAGTGGTGGGTCATTTCATGGTTCACCATGTTTTCTTTCTTGGATATGAGTGTGGTCCTCAAAAAAGACCTACTAGATTTGGATAAGCACATTCTTAATGGAGAAAGGAGAATCAGTTAAAAGGGGAATCATTCTCAGGGCGGACAGTAAAAACATGCTTTATGCTAAAATGTCAAGATTGATTAGGTGCTTTTCAGTACCACACTCATACAAGAGAGAATACATATGGTGTACCTTGTAAAAATCAACCACCACTTTTCACATTCTACCACCGTTCTGCACTTACGATGCACTTTGACAAGGGAAAACCCCACATCACAGTCATAAGTAGGTCAAACCATGGTGAAGTAGAGAAATAAAAAGAGAAATAACTGCCCATGAAAAAATAGCAGCCGCCATGATATTGTTTGCACATGAATACATTCTGTCATGATATGATATTTTGTATAGAGACTGGACAAATTTGCTTCTCAAGCATCAATTATACTTGTTGCTCTTACCCAGTTTTGGTGTCCATGTTTTATTTTTATGTTTGTCGATTATAGCTCTTTGAGGAGCGCCCCCTGTGGTCAAAGAATGCCATCCAGGGCACCATCTCCGTGGCGCCCGCATTAGTCAAGAGCATCCTGTGTGCGATAGCGTATTACTTCCAGTCGGGGCCGTGGAGGGGTCTCTGGTGTCGCTTCGGCTATGACCCACGACTCCACCCAGAGGCCAAGATGTACCAGCTGCTGGACTTCCGGATACGCAAAGGTTGGTGTTGGTACAGATGTGTATGTGTGAGGGTGTGTGCATGTGTGTGTGTTTGTTTGTGTACACAGTACGTTCAGTACCTCCCCCAAGGGAGGAGGTTATGTTTTCCTTTTAATACTGTTAGTGTGTTTGTTTGTTTGTTCGTTTGTTTGTACAAAATAACTCAAAAATTAGTGAAAGGATTTGGATGAAACTTACAGGAAAGGTTGAGAATGACACAAGGAACAGATGATCAAATTTTGGTAGTGATCTGGTAATTTATGTGGATTTTATGAAGGAATTTCAAGATTTTGGCATGTAGGGTCAATGAACTTGGGAGTTCAAGCTGCGCATTTTTGAGGTTTGCATCTGTGCGCAGTAAAGTGTGTGCTCTAGTTTCTGCTAGGGCGAGGTGCGTCGTGCAGCTGGAGGTTGATGATGCAACAAAACGCTGCTCTAGTGGGAAAATCGGGGGACTTTCAGCATGCGGACGTGTGGGTGGAACTCACTGATCTCTGTGGAAGAGCAAGATCAGTGAAGGAAATGAGCTGCTTGGTGGAGGTCTGCTCTCAGAGTGCTTCTCTACTTTGAGCATGTAAGGGTGTCCTCTTTGATGTTCTTGTCTTTCACAGCTAGGCTGGTGCTATCCATTCCTTCCCTTTCTACATTCTCTTTATTTTTGATTTGAGATGGAGTGGATAAAACAGCATCAATAGCACTTTATATTTAAAGGCCTTTTCACTGGTGGGAAATATGTGCAGTGTAGGTAGCGTGCATATTATCAGTCTGATAGACAAAGTATTGAGACAGATTTATTGGTGATTTCCATTTTCATAGAACTAATTGTGATGAGTAAGGATATGTTTTGCTGATTTTTTTTTTTCTTAAGTAATTTTTCACATAAACCGATATTCCATTTTGTTTTTTTAATGGTGAAACTGCTAAATATGTCATCACCACCTTCTCTAACTACATGTAGTAACAAATTTACATTGTAATTCATAATAGAGTATTTCTTTCATTGAATTTTGTTAGACATGTGAATATTTTTGTCCTTTCAAAGTATGTCTATGATATGTTTTGTCTACTTTTTGACAAAGCAGAGCTCTGCATATATTTGATGGTTCAGAGAACACCAAATGAAGTAGTCATCCACACAAGACATGCTTGAATACTGTATCTTGCTGTGAGAAATTATTGTACAATGTACACCAGTCTGGTACTGAGACTAGGCTTGTGACTGTTTTAAAAGGTCAAATTCAAAGTCCATTGAACAAGACTAGTCATAAAATGACTAAAATGCAAAAGGGCATGGCAATGACTACTACATGCCAGTCTAATTGTAAAGGTAGAATCCTCACCTTATGAGTATTTGATGAAGGTATTAAAATAATTTGATTGCAGATGACATACATTAGAACATTTCTTACATTGTATCATATATCAGTCCTTTCAATTAACTTCAACAAATAGCATACAGAAAATCTGCAAAAATGCCTGAAGTTTTTAAGAATTTGACAGAAAAATCATGTAGAGTGTCTGATCATTATAAACATGTTTAATTAAACCTGAAATTACTGCATGCTGTCCTAATGTAGAGGAATAGATGAAAATAAATCAGTGTTCAATATCAATAAAAAAACTTTGATATGATGGAGTTCCCTTGAATAGCTTTTGTTGTGATTGACAATTTAGAGCTGAAATAGCAGAACATTAGTATTTGTCTTTTACATCAGTATGTGTGCCTTTGAGCTCCTGCTATCCACTTTATGTGATTTTATTTTATAAAAGACAGAAAGAAATTGTTTAAATACCATGATTTTTCAGTGCTCTTAAAGGAACTGTACAGTACTGGTTGAGGTGGGGATTCATGTTTTGAACATTCCTAAGTGAGATAATGACAAACCTCTTATGAAATATGAAATAGCATGTAATTTTAAGAAGGATTCAACATTTATTTGATGAAAATTGGTTTTCAAATGGCTGAGATATCCAAAAAAGTGATGATATAAGGTGACACGCCACGCCTTTTATTAGGATCTCTTTGTTTCACCTTGTTTTTGGATATCTCAGCCATTTCAAAACCGATTTTCATCAAATAAACTTTTGATACCCCTTTGAATTGCATACTCTTTGACATCTCATAGAGTGGTTTCTGAATATCTCGCAATAAGTTAAAAGCTAGATCCTCACCTCAACCAGAACTGTACACACCCTTTAACATAACACAAGCCTTGATTGAAGAAAATGAAACAAAGTCTCCTTTTCTTCCCTGCTCATGCCAGAGCTAACAGACAAGCGTCTGAAGAACTTGTTCAAGAAGAAGCGGCGAATCTTACTCCCTCACGAACTCAGCCGGCCAAAGAAAGAAATCCCCACCCCAATGATCACCACCTCCGACAGTCTTGGAGTGGACGAGAAGACCACCAAGGTATGTTGTCATGATTTGAATGTGGCCATGCGTTGTGGTGTGCGCCTGTAATCCAACTACTTCAGAGGCAAGGGCAGGGGATATGGCTCAGTCGGTAGTGCGTCTACCTTCACATCCAAGAGTACCGGGATCGAGTCCCGAGTCTCACTGAGCATTGTTGTGTGTCCCCTCTACCAAGATGATATCCCTCAGATAGGACATTAAATGGAGGTGTGTTTTAGCCATGACGCACGCACATAAAAGAACCCACTTCATTCATTCATCGCAAAGAGCAAGGTGCCAACCATGTGAAGTGGTCCCCATACCCACCCTCACAAGAGATCGTGGTTCATCCTAGGTGACTAGCAATAGTCAGCAAATGGTATTAACCAGGCACACTCTCTGCAATACACTTGAATAAATGAATGATTTTAATAGTATAATGCATCTACAAAGCATTGGGACAGTGGTATTGTAATGTGCTGGGAGCCATTTTGTACAGACCATGTGTGAGGTGTCTGCTTTTAGCCGAGTTCATGGTGACAGAGCATGTCAAAATTTTAGCTTTAGTACATATCAAGCAATATTATAAAAGTAATATCTTTGTTACATGTATGAAAATATGGAATTTTAATCACAATACACAAATTTTAGGATAGGTTTAGTTCTTCAAAGCGGTTGGATTCATGTGGGTCGTGAAGTATGAGGAGTCCACACGTTTACTCTTTTGCACCTGATTGATTTTTGTGTGAGAATGTTGGTCACCCTAAGGTGAGTATCGACCATGCTCGGCGGTAGAAAGGATTTGATGAATATGACATGAAATATTCATGAGTAAAACAGATTCAGAGATAGCGTGAATGCAAAACTGTTTTCATCATAATCATCAACACAGTGAAGCCACTGTGAAGTAGCCAATTTTGAATTTAGTCGTGGTGAGCTGTGTTACCCATGCTCAGTAAAAGGCAGAAACTGTTCCGAAAAGTCTAGCCTGTGTCTTGTGCCTTCCAAATTAGATTTCTTGTTGGTGTCAAGATCTCTTTAACTACCCCACTCCCACCCCTTCCTTTTCCATCAAGGATTCCTATTTTATCATGAGGAGGGGTCTGCTCCCGGCCTACCACCAGATGTTCTACCAGCTGTGTGACCTGCACGACCCTGAGCTCCAAGCGGTGATCAACAACCCAAGCTGGCACCGGGAGACGGCCAACCTCAGGACGGGCTACTTTGAGCCCGAGATGTTCACCAAGCTGCGCAACGTCCTCACCAACATGATCCGGGAGACGGTACTTGAGCTGGAAGCCAACAAGCAACAAGCAGGTGCTAACTTGTGTCTGTAAAGCTGTTATTTTTGTGAGGGTTTAGTTTTTTGCAAATTTTGTGAATCATAGTTAAATCGGAAATTTAACAACATGCAAAAAAGTCATCATGCGCCTATGATGGCCTCTGTTTCAATTCACAAAAACAACATCTCGCGGAAATGTCCATGCCCTCCTCATTTGCAAAAATACCTGTATGCGAAAATAATAGCATATAGAGTAGTACCTCATCGTGAGACTCTACCCAGACATTCTCCATAGAAGAAATGTGGGATAACATTATTTTGCAAACGGGCAGAAAAACAAACACACCAACACGATCAAGAGGTGAGGCTAAGGGAGAAGAATATTTTGATTTCTGTTTGTAACTTTTGATGAAAGGGGATGTATGTTTTCTATTCATGCTGTTCATATCTGTTTTTGTCCTCAGAATTGGATGGCAGCATGGCGGTTAGGGCCGGGCCATCAGCTGCGGCAGAGACAGTGATGAGACGGGATGTATTTGGCGATGATGATGATGATGATGAGGATGATGATGAGGAGGAGGAGGAAGAGGAGCCAGAGCAGCTTAAAGATGCAGAGAGTGAGAGCGAGAATGAGATGGCCATGGAACTCCTGGAATTCATGGAGCAGGATTCGCTTCCCATATGACAGCTGAGGTCAGAGGTGTCCAGTGTCAAAGGTCACAGGTCATAATCTCATCGAAGACATTCATTTCCTCTGTGATGTGATTATTCGTGTGCTAACCCATCATGATGGGCTGAAATTAGCAGACACCAGCAGCACATCTGTGCTGGGATCTTTTTACCTGCAAAATTGTAGGCACTGAATAAGAGAGGAATGTATGCTGTCCAGCCATAGCGGGCTTGGTCTGTTTCAGTAGGCCCATTGTTTGTGTCTTGTGACACCGTGTGCAGTATCCAGCTCTGATTTGGTCTTGTGCAACTGTTTACAACCGACATAAACCAAGACGGACAAAAGCTTTGCAGTAAGCGTATCTTTGCAATGTCAGAGTTTAGCAAAAGCAACAGTTCCGTAAATGCTACCTTTGGTGCAAGCATTGCTTGTTTTGTTTTTGATAACCCTCTTCGTATTTTGCATCAGTGTCTTTAATTAAATTTTGAGAAAAGCTTTTGCAAGATATTGAGGAATGTCATTAGATAGCACTAAAAGCTTGTGGATGCTCTGATAGCCCCATGTATTCAATAATGGATGCCCTGAAGGTGACTGCAGACAAGATAAATGATTTATTCATTCTAGATTTATAATACAGTCAATTTAGATATGGTGCTCTATATTGGTAGCATCCAACACTCACCAGATATCATGTCAGTTGGCTGACTAGGTATTGCATTTCGATTTGGCACTAGGATTTAATGAGATAATATCCCCCAAATGTAAATTGAGTCATGATTTACTTCATTAGAATGTAAACTGAATAAAATTACTGTTCTTAAGTGAGCCCTTTAGGTCCATTACCATTGATGGTGCATATGACTGATACTTGATCAAGTCAAGTTTTTACATATGTTGAGTCTTCCTTTTTTTGCTCTATACAGTTTCAGGAGCTTTTGACATACCTACTTTCATTATCAAACTGCTCTCAGATGCATCTATCATTCATATTGGTAAATGCCACAAATTATAATGCAGCTTGGCAGAACTATTTGACAAACATGAGTCATTCACTCGATATGCATATTGCTATTTAGGTCAAAGTTTTGATTCTTTTGTAGCTTATGCCTGCACTTTTCAAACTTTTTCAACGGGAGTCCCACTGTGGTTTCTATAAGTTTTTAAAATCAAATCCTTAATTTGTTTTTGTTTGTTTGTTTGTTGTTTTTTTGGAGGGGGGTATTTATTTTTGACTGATATTGCGGCCAAATTTCAAGAACTTTACGGCCCACTGGCCATTGACAAGTACAGGTTTTTTTTTTTTTTTTTTTTTTTTTTTTTGAGGTAGTGCTGGTTTCTCTCCTCCTTTCTTTTAATCATCTAAAACGTCAATCTGGGATGCTGTAAGAATAAATCCTCCCCCCCCCCCCCCCATTCTGTGAATAGTGCCATCTTAGAAAATTGTCAACATATCATTAAAACAACAATACAGGTGTCCAAAAAATAGATAAATTTTATTCACCAGAAAACCAGATTTGATAGGGCAATATATCGTGTTATTGACGATATTTAGGTGACAATAATCGTCTAATGTTCAAATCAAATATCGACTAGCACTAGCTGATAGTTCCCAAGGACCCCCTCCCCTCCTCATTTTATTGATTAATTTCAAGGACCCTAAAATCCATGATGAACCACAATACAAGCAACTACTTTTTACTTGAGAGTGGCGCATTGCATCATCAAGTGAAACTTCCCCTACCCCAACCCCCACATCAGTAGGTTTGACTTAGCAATAGCAACACGTAATGAGAACATATATATCAACTTTTCTTTGGTAAACAAAATTCCCTATTCATTCTAGAAAGACTTACATTAATTCCTAACCAAATTTAAAGAAAAGCCTCACATCCAGTTGCTACTTTCATTTATAAGTGCACTTCCTTCGCTAGCTGAGGTTGGAAGAAAGTTGGATGAAGCCACACTGAAATGAATAACGACTGCCTCTTGATGTTTGCAACTTGCCCCGTCACACCTTGATGACATGAATAAGTGCCTACATCCATGTCAAGTCAAATGTCGCAATCTTGAACCCAAAGTTCCACATTCCAATCTTCAAGCCATCAATAGACTTTCCCCGTCATCCAGGCATTTTTGGAAGACGCATACTTTACAGGGAATGGGTTCAAATCGTTCGGGAACGACTGGGCCTTCTTTACCTTCGTGGTAAGGAGAGGCCTTTTCTCATTTCTGCTAATGTTCACATGCATGACCGTGATGCATTCCTTTGATTTCTTTTTTTTCCCCTCTCAGCTACTCACTCCTCTTTACACAATATCAAGCGCGCCGGAACACTTCTGGTTTGAGGGGGGGGGGGGGGAAATCTCAACGGGGGCACATTTATGTGACGAGGTGAGATCCTCGGCGTGCGAGCGAAGCGAGTGAGTGGGGGGGGGGGGGGGGTGGAGGTGGAAAGGGGGATACCCCCCTCCCCCCCCCCCCCCCCCCCCCACTGTAGGGAGCTTTTGTAAAACAGGGTACAAAGGTCGCGTTTATAGACCATTCAAAAGCTAATTTCTAAGGAATTAAACATAGTGAAAAATAATCAGTGCGAAGGACTATGATTATTACATACAGGAGTACATAATAATGTGATTGTGTGAGATCCTCGGCAAGGGAGTGAAGCGACCGAGCGGGGAGAGGATGTGGAAGGGGGGATACCCCCTCCCACGGTAGGGACTTTTTGTAAAAACAGAGTTTAAAAGTCGCGTTTATAGAACATTTAAAAGCAAATTTCTAGGGAATTAACATATTGAAAAAAAATCAGTTGGAAGGACTATGATCATAACATACAGGGGCATATTATGTAATGGTGTGAGATCGTCGTCGAGGGAGCAAAGCGACCGAGCGGGGGAGGGTGTGGGAGGGGGATACCCCCTCCCATGGTAGGGACTTTTTGTAAAAACAGAGTATAAAAGTCGCTTTTATAGAGCATTTTAAATTAAATTTCTGAGGAATTAAACATAGTAAAAGAAATCACCGCGAAGGACTATGATAATGATTAACTTATGAAAACTTTTTATTTTACTATAAGTACGGGCAGAATGAGCGAGCCACTTTTACTTTGCAATTTGTCTGAAATGTACTCATTAAAAGCTTAAACGTGATCGCATCGTTCGAACAATAAAAAATATTCTTATACTGCTAGAAAGCAAAGAAGAAAATGAAATGTATAAGGTTTACTAAAGGTATGTTTCAGCGGGCACACTCGAGGACACGAGGCTACCATCTATACACTAAATTTACTCATAAGTTACTATTAGTGTATAGATACAATAATGTATGTTGTTAGTGTATTATAACTTTTTTGAATTAAATTTTTGCATTTTCAGTTATGAAATTACAACATTTAGACAAGAAATATGCCTTTAATTTTCATTTTGGTCTTTAAATCAGTGATTAATTATTTGTTACAGGGGACACTTGGGGGGGGGGGGGGGGGGCAAAAACTCGTCAATGCTTTGTTCAAGTTCTTCTCCAGTAGTGAGATCCTCATACATGTATATATCCTTTATGACATCAACTACTGCAGGAGCAATTCCATGTTTGTGCTTGTAGGATTTCTTTCCTGTATTACCAGCAGCATCACATTTATAGCCACACCAGCTCTCAATTCCATCTGGGCAGTGTTGATGCTGCGGGTGCTCATCGGTGGAGGCAACATGGTGCAGGGATACCTTGATGTCACGTTTCATTTGGTCTGCATTACCTTTATTAGAACGTACATCAACCCCAAAGTAGTTCTGTAGTGTGTCTATGTTTACTGTAGAAAGTCTGCCTTTGCCACCAATCGTCTTCCCATCTGGGAGCTTCTTACCAGTCCACGATGATACCTTCTTGCATAACCGACTCCCACACCTCTTCTGGACATGGCCCACACATTCTTTCTTTTGAATGATCTTCCTGTGATATGGCTTGCTTTCTCTTACCAAAGAAAAGGATTTGGTATCGCCATCCCCAACATATGTTGTGTATTGCACATGCCTGTTTTCTTCTGATCGCTTGAAGATCCTGAGTGCCCCATAAGGCTCCATACTATGGGCAGTACTGGCGTGGTTAGACTGGCAGTCCCCCCTTTGAATATGTGCTGCATGCCAGATAGCATATTCTTGGGAACTCTTGTCCTTCTAAGCCCAATGCTGGCATTCTCTACACTTGCTTGTCATGATTTCATAGTCTATCACCCTCCCAGACTTCACATCAATGGCTGAAACCACACCATTCACGGAATTATGTCCAAGTGTCTTCTGCCATGCTCCATCCACAGAGACAGTGCATTTAGCCATTCTCCCCTTTTTAGCTTTTGCCTCTTCCCTGATGTTTCTCCCAACAGCATTCATACTAGCTGTTGCAACCTCTTCATAGGCAGAAAACAAAGCAGTCACATGGCCTTTGAAAGCAGTATTTCAAATAGGATCTGGCATGTTCATAATCATAGAAAATTTGGTAAGATCACTCATCCTGGAACCAATTTCCCGTAACGCCATAACTGCTCTTCGATTACCTTCATATGCTGGCCGACCACTTCTGCCACTAATAATCTTTGAAGATAACTGGAATTCATGCACAAAATCACGCTTTGAACATGATAGTATCAATGTATTTGCAAATCCACATTGTCTACTAAAGTCATCTTTGAGGGTCATACTTCCATGACATTTCTTGCAAACATGTGAACGTTCAATGTTCTTGGTCACGATCTTCATATCAATCAGCCTGCATCCTGCACTAAAGTCTCCATTTGCATGAGTTTGTGTTTCTTCTATTTTTCTTTTGCTAGCTGAACACGGATTATCAGGGCTTTTAGGCCTACTTTCTTTTGATTTTGGCGTTCCTTTGTCATTTTCACCTTTCTGACTCACATTCTGATTTTTGTAATGTGTGGGACTGAGGAGTCCCCTGACATGCCTGATAATGTCTTGCAACTGCTGGTGTTTTTCTCCTTTTCCTTCTCATTGATCTTTTCTTGTCACCCATGTTTATTTTATTTTTCTAAATCAATAGAAATGAATAATCAAGCCACTTACCAAAACACTATGACAGTTAGTAGTTTGATTTCAGTCAACTCTGGTAAATGCTACAGCACACAATGAGAGCTTGTCCATTGACAATGTACAGTGCCATGCATGGCCCATAGACAGTACACATGTTTCTATGAGTCATGATCTATTTTAGCTAGTACAGGATAAGAAGTTTGCCGAGCAATCCCAGGACTTGCATTTCTACCATGGCTTGACGATCTGAGAAGTCCTTAACTATGGACTGGGTCAAGCAACCACAGGTTGCTACACCACTGCAAAAGAATTCACTCAGTGTTCCATGATGTTGTATTAATTTCCCACAAATCGTTGGTGGTTTCACGAACCGACGCTATTTCGTTTTTGAGCGAAAATGCAATTCTGAGAAAATCGCGTTTAAAGATCTTGTTATTGAGAGCTGTCGTTGATCGTTCCAAAGATTTCTTTGCCCCCCCCCCCCTTTTTGTGGATATATTATTTAACACTTTTGCATGTGGACATCTATCATTTGGTAATACATGTACTCGGTATACTGTGTTTCATATTTTTTACTTTTTACTGTTTTTTTTAATACTTTTTCAACTTACTTTTTTATTTTTTTTTTCACATTTTTTTAAATTCAAATTCAGTTCACTTCTTTCATAATAATTATGAATGTTTGTTCTAAGATGAAGAATACCGCTAAATATTGGGAAAAAGACGTGCCAGTCAGTAATAATTACTTGCATTTACTCATCTTTCATACTCATGCACTCTGTTATTTCTTTCTCTGAAATAATCTATTAATTTCTTTATTTCTTATTATTTCACATATTTGTGACTTTTACTTTGTCACAATTTTTATCGGTGTCATTATTGTCATTTGGCTTGCAAGCGAATTCACTCATAATTCCTCATTTTCCATCTTTCTCTTTTCTGCTCAACAGATTCTATGATAGCTGCACTTGATCATATAAAAACATAAAACTCATCCTGCATGCACTCTTCAAAACTGATAAACTCCTAAAAATACATAAATATCAACACTATCAGAATTTCAAGCTTCATTTTAAATATGTAATAATGGTCATGTTTTATTATGCCTTTTGCAGCTATATATTGAAGAGGTACATTATGAAATCGAAGAAACATAGGTCCTCAATAAGATATCAAATTTGAATTATTCAGAGATGAGTAAATGACAATGGGAAGGATAACAATTGTGGAAGAGCTCCATAAATCAATAAATATCTAATGGCAAATGGAGATGGAATCAAGATTCAAGAATATGTGTAATTCAAGTTCATTATTATATCAGTTCTTGTGTGATCACAAAAAGAGGAACACAGTTCGAACATGCACACCAAATCGTACAATGTACATTTACATCTATAGAGTGCGGATGGAACATATACAAGAGAAAGAATAACATTCTCAAATTAATATATCAAGCATAACTATGTATATGAACACACAAAGATGTTACTGCATATGCATGAAGCTTGTGAGTGCTGCAACACACATTATGCTCAGATGGAAACTTGATGTATATCATACAAAAGAGAAGAGGTACTGCATGTACATGTAGTTACACTATTCACAGGACAGTAGAGAAAAAGCAAGAGAGAGAGAAGGAAATGGGTGTCTAAAATAGGTCGATGTAAGGAGTGCCAAGCCAATTAAGTCTCTAATAGAAGTCATACCTATATGAAAAGGAAACAAATTAATCACAACATAAATGATCGTGCGCATGTTAACCAATAATTAGCATCTAAAAATGTGTGTAGAAAGCCCATAATATCAGCCTTTCGCCCCGTAGGCATTTTCATGTGATGACTAAAAAAATGCACAGGGAAAGGAAAAAAAAAAAAAGGATGGTGGAGAGGGGACAAGGCTAATTTGACTCCCCTCCCCCCCCCCCCCCCCCCACTAAAAAAAAAAAGAAAAAATGCCACTGTTATACAGCACCTTTAAAGGACTCTTAATTTTTTTGTTAAAAACAAACGTCTCGAAGTAAAGACTTCCATATACTGTAGTAGGCGAAATGTAAACCGATACAGTGTATAAAGTGTACATCCCACAGCTATTAAAGAAAAAAAAAAACAGATTATGAATATTATTTAAAGTAAGAATTTCAGTGTGTTTAATCATCTTTAGTTGAGTTGCAAATGACATGTACATATTTGATAAGAGCAGTAAACTTCGAAGCGCCCCCAAGCCCTTCTATATTTAATTATTCATGTGTAAAGGTAGTGCTAGGGCACTCCGGTGGTCTAGTGGTTATGATGCTGGTCTAGTAATCCAGATGTGCACTTAGAAATCTATCAAGATGTATCACAAGGTTATAATTACCACACAAAACCTTCAAGATTTATTTAAATATCATGAAATACATACCAATGAACACTTTAAAAAAAATCTAACATTCCATATCCACATGAAGCTTGCCTTGATATAAATGTCTCTCTGTAGTGTTATTAAAGTGTAGCAAAATTGTGATTATGACATCACAGAATGGAATGCATTGTTTTCACCTTCAATCTTAGAATCTCCCTTCATGTTTCCACTTTACAATCACATTTTACTGTAGATATACCATCCTTATGTTGTCGCCCTTCATCCCAATTTCTCCCTTCTATCCTATCTGTAGATTGTCTTCTTTCCTAAGCCATTGTATTCAGTCACATTCCTTGATGATAAGCACGATGCTGTACTTTTTGTTCTTCTCTGAAACAGTCCAGCTCTTCGCTACTGCATGGCATCAGTCATCTGAAAGAAAAGACAGAAATTAAGAACTTTCGATTAAAATCAAACATCATGATACAAGATACAACTTTCATTTTGAGAAAAAGAAATCAGCCAACTAAACTGTAGTTGAAATTATTTTGCTCTATTTATATTAAACATAAAACAGAATGGTATACAGGATCAAAGAATGTCAAAAAATACTGCTGTTTGTCTTTGATGCATATTCAAATTGTCTCGCCTTTTACATATTTTAATGATGCAAGATCTTATGTCTAGCACTTAGTAAGTCTCATGTAGAAATTAAATCATTATTCACATGAATAAATCTACATGTCCTTGTAAACAAGGCATTGCTTTGAAAAAGCTGAATATTACTAACTGCATTTGGGAAACAGTCTATGACAATCAAACTTGTTTATTATCAGAGACTTTAACATCTTAATTAGACCTAGACTCTACATTACCATTGTATTCACATCCGTTGATGATGTACACGACCCTGTACTTTTCCTTTTTTTTTTTCCGAGACAGTCCAGTTCTTCGCCACTACATGGCACCAGTCATCTGAAAGAAAAGAAAGAAATCAAGAACTTTTGATTAAAATCAAACATTATGGTACAAGATACAACTTTAATTTTGAGAAGAAAAAAAAAATCAGCCAAGAAAACTGAAGTTGAAATTATATTGCTCTATTTATATTAAATATAAAACAAAATGGTAGGCCTATGCAGGATCAAAGAATGTCAAAAAATACTGCTGTTCGTCTTTGATGCATATTCAAATTGTCTCGTCATTTACACATTTTAATGATGCAAGATATTATGTTTAGCACTTAGTAAGTCTCATGTAGAAATTGAATTACAATGTATCATTCACATGAATATAAATCTACATGTACTTGTAAACAAGGCATTGCATTGAAATAGCTGAATATTACTACACCATTTGGGAAACAGTCTACGACAATCAAACCTGTTTCTTATCAGAGACTGTAACATCTTAATTAGACCTAGACTCTACATTATCATTGAGCTTTTAAATGTATTAACCATTCACCTATAAAACAGTGGCATTGTCATGTGCATCATATTTCTTTGATACTGCACATATTTTCATGAAGTCTGTGCAAGAATGCAAATAAAACACGTCTGCTGTTTGGTATTTATGAGAAAAAAAATCACTAATCCGGAAGTCCTTGGCCTTAGGAATAACATGTGGCGAGTTAGCAGGAATTGACGTTAAAATAGAATAAGAATAGATCTACTAAATAGGCCTTTGCCTCATGAATGTCTGGTCTAATTATAGACTAAGTGAAGTCTAGACCTTTCACTTTTAAATTACACAAATTTTATATTATTTAGATCTAGACTACATCTAGATCTAGACATCTAATACTATTAGATCTTGGCAACTTTTGTCTTCGTGACACGAAATTAACACGTCACGGATGATATTTCGGCGATGTCCAACAGGATGACAGGACCACTGTTACTAAATCAGTGAGTTGACATAGATAACTAATATCAACTTGTTATTATGTTAGAGATGGCACCATAACCGGTGACACTGACACTGACAGATCTAACGACTACGTTTAGACTAACGTTAGACTCGCCATCTCAGTTAGTTAGACTCGCCATCTCAGTTAGTTAGACTCGCCATCTCAGTTAGACTCGCCATCTCAGTAAGTAGACCAAAGACAAAGTCAATACAGGGCTAAGTCAGTGTTACTGTTATGTTAGGCCTAACAAACGTTAACAGTTACTCGGTTAGGTTAGGTTTACCAGGACTCAAGAGTCCTGGTTAAATCAGTCGAGGGATATTTCTTAGGAAGTCCTTCGATTCCAAGAATACATAGGGTGAAAGAACAAAGGGAAAAAAGGAAAGAAGAAAGGAAAAAAGATTATGTATGGCTGCTGTGGAAATCGACAGCGCCACTGTATCACTATCAATCACGCGTAAATATGTAAAAGCCATTTGGTTGGGCCGCATTCACAAGTTTTAGGGAAAAAAAGCCCCACCGCTGTGCTTAGGTACTCCACTCGAACTAACATTCGACATATCTACACACAGTACGGTACTAGGGCTGAATTCACAAGTATACTATAACACTGCACTGTACAGGAAAGCCACCTAACCTGTAGAGTACTCGTAGTGTTTAGGTAGTATCACTAGACCACATACTGTCATAGATGACATCTACACCAACGCTGCACACTGGCACTGGTCTGACGGTCCCTGACCAGGAAAAATCACTGTTGGACACTGACCAGTAACTTTTTCAGGAATGGACCAGTAAAACTTGGGGGAAAAAATGGGTGGACTCTACTTACTCTTACCACTAGTCTAGATGTATAGATCTAGAGCTAGACTATAGACTCTAACTGTGTTAATTTGACTTGGTCTTAGACTTCAGCTGATCTTAGTTTTAACGCACTACATGACGCAAATCTCTCGTTTGAAGAGGCTACACCCCCGTAAATAATGCCAGTGTATATCTTGGCAATCAATGACTTAAAGACCAAAGATATAAAACACCTGTTTCTTGACCCTGGCCTAATCTAAGCATCAGTCATCGCCACTGCGCCACGGGGGGGTGGGGGGGGGGTGGGGGGGGGGGCACCGCGAGAGGAGGAGATTGTTTTGGTTTTGGCATGCCTTAGTGGGCTATGTAGCTCCATGGTGCGTGTGTGTGTACGTGTGTGTGTGTGTGAGTGTAGACATTCAGCGTATGCAGACAGAGCATGTGTACTGCAGCCCACCTCCCCAACTCATCCACAGCTTGTACTTTATCCCCAACAGTGAGCAGCACCCGTCCGGCAAACTGGCAATGCTCTCCTTCTTATTCCTGTATTTTCGTTATTTACGGGTCAATTTTTTTCGTTCGAAATGTAAAATGGATGACCATAGAATTTCTCAATAGAATATAAAATTGAAAACTGGACAAATACTTCGACTCCCAACTCCCAAACGAAAAATCTTTAACGAGGTATAGAACCCCACTTTCTTCGTGGAAGTTGGGGTCTCGCCTCAAACGAGGGATTGACGGCATGAGTAACTGGTATTACAAGTAAAGTCTTAACTTAGACTTAATAGTTGGACTTGAAAGTTAAAGTCTAACATGTCTAACTTTATTCAAATTCATGATTTTCTTCCGTCGAGATGTTTTCATTGCAACTGATTGACAAATTGCCCTACATCGACGTAAATAAGCACTAAATTGATCAGTGTTTTAGTAGTAGCCATGACAAAAAATCATGGGCGTACATACTCGAGCAGGATTCGAACCTACGACCTCCTGATCACCGGACAGGCGTCATCTCCACTAGACCACCGAGCCTTCGCCCGAAAGCAAGCGTTGGTCCTAATCCCCACAGCATGCAGCGGGTACTGCTTTGTTATTCAAATTCATGATTTTCTTCCGTCGAGATGTTTTCATTGCAACTGATTGACAAATTGCCCTACATCGACGTAAATAAGCACTAAATTGATCAGTGTTTTAGTAGTAGCCATGACAAAAAATCATGGGCGTACATACTCGAGCAGGATTCGAACCTACGACCTCCTGATCACCGGACAGGCGTCATCTCCACTAGACCACCGAGCCTTCGCCCGAAAGCAAGCGTTGGTCCTAATCCCCACAGCATGCAGCGGGTACTGCTTTGTTATTCAAATTCATGATTTTCTTCCGTCGAGATGTTTTCATTGCAACTGATTGACAAATTGCCCTACATCGACGTAAATAAGCACTAAATTGATCAGTGTTTTAGTAGTAGCCATGACAAAAAAATCATGGGCGTACATTGATCAGGAGGTGATCAGGAGGTCGTAGGTTCGAATCCTGCTCGAGTATGTACGCCCATGATTTTTTGTCATGGCTACTACTAAAACACTGATCAATTTAGTGCTTATTTACGTCGATGTAGGGCAATTTGTCAATCAGTTGCAATGAAAACATCTCGACGGAAGAAAATCATGAATTTGAATAACAAAGCAGTACCCGCTGCATGCTGTGGGGATTAGGACCAACGCTTGCTTTCGGGCGAAGGCTCGGTGGTCTAGTGGAGATGACGCCTGTCCGGTGATCAGGAGGTCGTAGGTTCGAATCCTGCTCGAGTATGTACGCCCATGATTTTTTGTCATGGCTACTACTAAAACACTGATCAATTTAGTGCTTATTTACGTCGATGTAGGGCAATTTGTCAATCAGTTGCAATGAAAACATCTCGACGGAAGAAAATCATGAATTTGAATAACAAAGCAGTACCCGCTGCATGCTGTGGGGATTAGGACCAACGCTTGCTTTCGGGCGAAGGCTCGGTGGTCTTGTGGAGATGACGCCTGTCCGGTGATCAGGAGGTCGTAGGTTCGAATCCTGCTCGAGTATGTACGCCCATGATTTTTTGTCATGGCTACTACTAAAACACTGATCAATTTAGTGCTTATTTACGTCGATGTAGGGCAATTTGTCAATCAGTTGCAATGAAAACATCTCGACGGAAGAAAATCATGAATTTGAATAACAAAGCAGTACCCGCTGCATGCTGTGGGGATTAGGACCAACGCTTGCTTTCGGGCGAAGGCTCGGTGGTCTAGTGGAGATGACGCCTGTCCGGTGATCAGGAGGTCGTAGGTTCGAATCCTGCTCGAGTATGTACGCCCATGATTTTTTGTCATGGCTACTACTAAAACACTGATCAATTTAGTGCTTATTTACGTCGATGTAGGGCAATTTGTCAATCAGTTGCAATGAAAACATCTCGACGGAAGAAAATCATGAATTTGAATAACAAAGCAGTACCCGCTGCATGCTGTGGGGATTAGGACCAACGCTTGCTTTCGGGCGAAGGCTCGGTGGTCTAGTGGAGATGACGCCTGTCCGGTGATCAGGAGGTCGTAGGTTCGAATCCTGCTCGAGTATGTACGCCCATGATTTTTTGTCATGGCTACTACTAAAACACTGATCAATTTAGTGCTTATTTACGTCGATGTAGGGCAATTTGTCAATCAGTTGCAATGAAAACATCTCGACGGAAGAAAATCATGAATTTGAATAACAAAGCAGTACCCGCTGCATGCTGTGGGGATTAGGACCAACGCTTGCTTTCGGGCGAAGGCTCGGTGGTCTAGTGGAGATGACGCCTGTCCGGTGATCAGGAGGTCGTAGGTTCGAATCCTGCTCGAGTATGTACGCCCATGATTTTTTGTCATGGCTACTACTAAAACACTGATCAATTTAGTGCTTATTTACGTCGATGTAGGGCAATTTGTCAATCAGTTGCAATGAAAACATCTCGACGGAAGAAAATCATGAATTTGAATAACAAAGCAGTACCCGCTGCATGCTGTGGGGATTAGGACCAACGCTTGCTTTCGGGCGAAGGCTCGGTGGTCTAGTGGAGATGACGCCTGTCCGGTGATCAGGAGGTCGTAGGTTCGAATCCTGCTCGAGTATGTACGCCCATGATTTTTTGTCATGGCTACTACTAAAACACTGATCAATTTAGTGCTTATTTACGTCGATGTAGGGCAATTTGTCAATCAGTTGCAATGAAAACATCTCGACGGAAGAAAATCATGAATTTGAATAACAAAGCAGTACCCGCTGCATGCTGTGGGGATTAGGACCAACGCTTGCTTTCGGGCGAAGGCTCGGTGGTCTAGTGGAGATGACGCCTGTCCGGTGATCAGGAGGTCGTAGGTTCGAATCCTGCTCGAGTATGTACGCCCATGATTTTTTGTCATGGCTACTACTAAAACACTGATCAATTTAGTGCTTATTTACGTCGATGTAGGGCAATTTGTCAATCAGTTGCAATGTCTAACTTTATTCTTTACTCTTCCTTTGAGTTTTACTTTTAGACTTTTTACTTTTTTTAAGTTTAGTAGGCCTACTTACTTTGTCAATCTCATGATTTCATTTTCACCTCAACAAGTCAAGGCTTAGCCATGAGTGTCTTCGAGACTTTGACATCTTGCATGTCTTGCACACAGACATTATGACTACAGTACTCAGTAGTCTCAGAAGTAACGACATAAGTTGAAAAGAAACTATAAATAATAATATAATATAAATAATATTTGGGATCTAATTTGAAATTGGATGGCGTTTACAGACTAGGCTTCATAAGCATCACGCGATTGAATACATGGGACTACACTCTACCGCAATTAATGGTTATGGTAGTCCAACTGAAACTGTTATTTTGAGCATGATTTTGATAGGATTATAGCTTACCATTCACTTCACTCGTGGACAGTGGGCTGGCTTAGGCCGTCATTCATCTTTCAGAAGGTTTGGTTCTCACTCTGAGATCTGGATTAGGGCAAAAACCTAATTCTAGGCCAGTAAGTTGAACAAAGCTCAAAATAATGCAACTGCGACGGTTCGTAAAACCCGCATTGCTCTTCACCCTAGCAATTCGGGTTTTACGAACCGGCGTATCTTTATTCCGTCGGTTCTTGAAACCCCTTTTTCTCAATTTCTCGATATTTCGGGTACCGTCGTTTTTTTCTTTCTTTAATAAAATTGAGAATAATTAATTTTGTGATCTGAAATATTGGGATTTAGTAGAGTTTTGAAAGCACTTTCATTTGGTACCAATATCTCGATTTTGAAAATTTTGAACAAAATCGAAATAGCGTCGGTTCGTGAAACCACCAATGAAATGTGAAACAAAATATGCAGGCGATTTCCCCTGTATCGGGGCAGGAGACCAAGGGGAAGTCCGTTACCTGATAGAAAGATTTTGAATGATTTAGGATCAACCTTGCCATCTTTATAGCGCAACTTATTTATTTGTAGGACGAGGTTTGCAGCTATGCAGTCCTTCCCAAATAAGTGGCCCTTGCAAACTCGCTAATCCTTTCAGAGTATTCCTGCATGTGCTGGCTATTGTGTCCAATGGATGCAGGTGGCAATTGAGCTCATTGAGCGACTTGCCCCAACACTCATATAAGTTCTTTATTGTCGCATGGTTTACCACCACACGGTCACTGAGTGTATTTGTGACGTTGTCTATAATCCGGGACCTACAAAACTGAAAATCTTCCTGGTGAAAGTCCGCAAATGTCTCTGCAAGATCATCAATGGCAGATGTAATATGTGTAGCCCTCTGCTGTACCCCCTGGCAATTGCTCAACTGAAATGACCTCGCATTTTTTTTTCTGTGGTAAGGTGAACACTATTAATATGTACTCCCTCCTGAGTGGTCACGTCAAATCCAAGAGTAAGATTTTTCTATTTTATTCCTAGTTCAGCACTCTTCAAATCTGCGATACAAGCCATTTCTCGAACCATCTGTTCAACAGTTGTCCTGTGGGGAACCAAAGTAAGACTGATGTTAGATCTGTTGGAGGAGCTCTCTATCAGAGTAGGGATGTTCTTAGATGGGACTTAATTGACAATATGGTCAAAGACCCGCATACGCATATCTCCTGAATATGTTTTTCCATCAACCTTGCTTCTCCATTAGCTCCATTTTTTCCTTTGACAGAGTTCATGCTCATACAATTTATTCATTTCATCTTTTTCTTTGAGATCTCTCTTCAGTTTCATTAAAGCAGGTTTTGAGATAATCTCTGCACTTGCACTGGTTTTCCTTTTTCTTCTGTTGGCAGTTTTTAGTCGCATATGTTGTCGTTTCAGTGGCATGAAGTTCTTGTCTGCATCATGGACAGGCTTGGAATCTCTCAGTTTTTGTTTCAAATTTCCTTTATTTTCTGGTCTTTTCTCTCTAGTGACTGCCTCTTTCTTTTAATGTCTTGGTTGAGTTTTTTGACATCCTGTCTCTTTTTTCGTTTCGCTCTTAGTTTTTCCTGTAATCTTGCTATCTTGCTCCTGTATGCTATCTTCTCAGCAATTCTACTCTGTGTATTGAAGTTAAGTCTCTTCTTTTTTCTTGGAGTGAGTGGTCCTTTACGGGATGATTTGCGAATTGATGTGGGTGGAGTTTTGGGAATGGGCAGAGTTGAACCTGGTGATTCAGGTGATGGACTTCATGTGGGACAACTGCACATGCCATGGGGCCAGAGTCACTCATCAGAAGTGAGTCTGCTTCTGCAATAGAACATTGAAATAAAAGAGAAATACATAAAAATAAAAAATGACTAGAGTATCATATTTATCAATGAAAATATTACACTAATTACTAATGGTAATAATGTAGCAACACTTGGTAGTCAATAAGTTTTGCATTTGTAAATGGTTGTACACCATTATACTTTAACTTTCACTTGCTTCTGAAAATTCAAAACTATTATCTGTTCCTGTTTAAAATCAAGTGGCAACAATAACAATTAAAAAAAAAAAACAGTTACACACTGATGATTGAGTACAGGAAATAATCCACTTACGTTTAGATGGTCCAGGCTCAGATGACTGTTGAACTTGGACTTCAACTGAAGACTGCACTGGGGACGGCATTACATCGGATTGGGAAGAACGTGGCACTGAACGTAGACCAAAATCATGGGTGAATTGTTCACTACAAAAGTTCTTGAATGTTTCCTGTTTGCTCTCACGTGTTGGCTTCTTAAATGTGTCATATTTTTTTACAATTTTTTGAAGATCATAATATTAGATGTTGCTGCCAATGCTGGGAAAATTGGAGAGGACACGTAATTTCTCTGCAAACGACTTTCCACATTCAAAAAAGATACGCAAGATGTGTCCATTTTAAAAATCTTCATCACTGGGGATGGTACTGTAAACGTCAGCAAGGTGTTGACGGTTCACTCCCAATGCCGCTGATGGAAAAGGACATCTTTTCTTCTTTGACTTTGGCATGGTGAGACAAACGAGTGGAAACTACACGTGACATAGGGAGAAACAGCTTCAAAAAGACTGAAAAGCAGTTCAAGGGGATGGGGATGATAGATGAAGCCTGGAAAAAATACGAGGAAGGAAAAAAAAAAGAAAATCTGGTAAAAATTAAGTTTGATGGGGCTAGGGGTGCTTGGAATTGGAAGGGCCAAGTAAAATATAAATTGTAAAAAAAAAAAAAAAAAAAAAGTTGAGGTCTACATGAAGAAATAAATTAATTAATTTTCTCACTCTTCCCGACACTGGCTTGACAAGCAAAAAAAAAAAAAAGGGGGGCGCCCATCAAGGGGATGGGGATGACGGATGCAGCCTGGACAAAATACGAGGAAGAAAAAAAAATGAAAATCTGGTAAAAATTAAGTTTGGTGGGGCTAGGGGTGCTTGGGATTGGAAGGGCCAAGTAAAATAAAAAATGTTACAAATAAAAAATAGTTGAGGTCTACATGAAAAAAATAAATTAATTAATTTTCTCACTCTTCCCGACACTGGCTTGACAAGCAAAAAAAGGGGGGGGGGGGGAGCTCCGTGCTGGGTTAGCCAACGACACAGCGTCGGCATTCTTCTGAGCAAGAAAATTGCGGAGCATAAAATAAGTATTTTGCAATGACTAATTTTCATCAAAATTTCAGAATGTGTTCAATATTAATCAAAATGAATATATTTATAGTTAAAATCAATTTATTTACTTACCTTCATGAAAAATAATCACGATAACGATGGCCAAAAACTTCCAGTGTGTTTCATGTACAAATGAAATGACTTCTGGTAATCCTCCTAACAAGATTTTTTCTCACACCATAGTTTGTGATCTTGGCTTTTCGCTGATACCATTTTTGTGCAGTTTGACATGAAAATAGGAGCACAGCGAAAGCTTTTGCCAGGGCACCCCTCAATCAATAACACAAACCCTAGTGGAAAACGATAACACGTTTTAAAGACCTTTTCGCGAGCGCTAGGGCACCGCGAATCCCACATACCTAACTTATGTTCATTATGCCAATATACATATACACACATGAAATGTGATTAAATTACGTACCTGCCAGTACAAGCGCCATGTCATTGCGTCAAATCCTGTGCCGCAGATTCATGATGGCCGAGGCATACGTGAGAATTTGCTCTTGCAAATATTTATACCTCGGATTCTCCACTCCTCGGTTCCATCGTAGAAAACCGTATGCGGTTGCCGCTGTACTGGCAGAAAGACAATTTCTAACATACGACAGGACAAGTTCTCGTGATCCATGAAAGAGAATCTGAAACATCTCCTATGCCTTAGGGTGGTCTGCACCAGCTTTGGCATATTTCTGGGCATTTTCCAAACAAAAACCCATGCACCTTGCCAAGTCCTTGATGCACACCTCCCAGTTGAGAGCAAAAAAACGATCTGACCATGTTCATCTCAACATGGCCATGGCCAATCTTCAAGACAACTCAGTTGAACTCATAGACAGTGGGGAGTTCTGCTGGTGGCACATTTCTGTAAGCATCATGCTCTGCACAGTGAGCTTCATATGCTGTTCTTGTAAAGACAGCTCTTTTGCACTGTTGGCAAGTTAATGTTTCCTTTAACACCCTTTGTGCAACATAAAATGGAAGTCCGTCACAAGTTATGACCACCCACTCTCTGTCTCCTCCTGGTACATATTTTTTTATCCCTACTTGTTTGCCAATCGCTTGTAGGACCTTCAGCACACTTGCATGAGAATTTGGGTTCACAGATGTTGATTCCCCAGTATACACCTTAGCTTTGTCTGATGCACATGTATTGGCAGGCTTACTGCCTACAGTCTCGTAAGTGTAGTTCAGTTTTGTATGGGACTCATGTGGTTTCTCGTCTCCGGTACCACATTTGGCAGATGCTCCAGATCCTTCCTGCTGCAATTCACTGTGCTGAGCTTTTAAACTTGTAGAGCATGACACACATGCACGTTTTGTTCGTATATTATTGGTCCCACAATTGAAACAGACTTTCCAGTCCTTGACATGCTTTTGATTGTCAATCTCATCATCTACATGGTCTCATAGCTGTTTGTCCTTCTCAATTTGTTGTGATGTAACAATGTCCAGTGCTTTCTGTAATGAGACATATACCTCCCGGTAGTGGGTAGTGTTCACAGCCTTACTAAACTCACTGTCCTTGTCTCATACTGTCTCAATCTGTTTACCGACGTTTTCCTGCGTTAGCCACTTTCCAGGTTTGAGCTCTTCTGTCGATTGAAGTTTGCCCGTTGGCTCAACCTCAGCAAAACATGTTGACGTAAAAGCACTGTCCTTCAACTTGTTGTCAGTTCTCACGTGATACGATTTGCCAATAACTTGGTCATTGTCAAAGGCTACTAATATATCTCCACCAGGCGGTTGGATGGGTGTTGAAGCCTGTCCCTTTAGCCAATTTAGCACATAAAGAGTGGCTTCCTGCTGGTGCAGATGATGCGACAATATTGCATGCAGTCTTGCTCCTCTTTGCAGCATGTACAACTAAATTCTCAGACAGAGAGATTGGCAAAACTGTGTTCTTATTTTGCAAGTGGTAGATGTGCTCAATTGTTTTAGCCAGATACCACTCTTTTTTTTCATCCACACGTCCATCCGCACGATCCCTTGTGGTAGACACTTTCATCCAAAAATGAACGAATGATGGGCATTCCCGTGTATTCAATGAGGTCAGCGTATCAATACTCTCTTAATTTCTAGGACTTATTTTTAAGTCCTAAGGATTTATTTCTTTAAGTCCTAGGGGACTGTAATTACAGACAGAACCATAGGACTTAAAAGTTAGTCTTAGCTAGGATTTAAAAATTTAAGTCTATGTATGATTTAAATTTCAAGTCTATAGGATTTATTTTTTAAGTCTTATTAGATTACATTTAAGCCTTTCTTAGACTTGTTTTTAGAATAAGTCCAGCATGGATTTAAACGACGAAAGACTGATTTCAAGCCTTCCTTGGATTTATTTCAAATTAGTCCATCATGATGCATTTTCTGCACACGTAAAGGTCTATTTATTTCATCAAAATTAAACTGCTGCATATAATTCACAAACATCGATAAGTTACAAAATATAGAGATGATTGTCATGCACATGCAGGCTCCAGAAAAAAAAAAAAAGGAAATGCGACATGATAAAAACAGTGCATTTCTTGCATAGTCTCAGATGGTCACATCTTTACCTTAATGTTACTGATGCTTCTTTCACTGTGTTTTATAAACAAGTTATTAGATGACTGGAACCTTCATTGCCAAACAGATGACTTTTTTTCTTTTTTTCTTTTCATCTTGCAAGATGACTCCATACGACTCGATTCAGACTTGCAATTTTATATATTCCTTTCCCTGGTAAGCATCGTCAAGATGGAAACTATGAACAGACATAAGATTATATGTGAATTTTAATAACTTCAATCTCAGAAATGATGCCGTGTAATAAACAATATTCCATTAACTTGATGTGTAAATTTACACGCTTTGTCCCATGCATGCAATTTAGAAATTATTTGCTTTTGTGAAATAATGCATAGTATAAATTTAATTAAAAGGGAAGTAAAGGCCAAAATTTAGTGTAATCGAATTAGAAAAGAGAAGAAATTTACCTGTACTAAATGGTGCAAAAATTATGAAAATCAGCAAAGAAATGTAAGGAAGATATGGCATTTTTCAATTTCACACATTTTCAGAAAACAGTTCTTGGTCAGTCTTTATGAACGTCCAAATGATGTCATTCCCTCACAATATTTTTACACTTTTCATTGAGAGAAATGACAAAAATCTCATAATCTAGCTACAAGACAGTAAAACTTACCAAATATCGACATGTTGTAATACAGGGATATGGTTTCACCTGCATTTATTTGCAAAAAAAAAAAAAAAAGAAGTTAAAATTACATGTACAATATATTTCTGAAAAATTGTGAGGGGATAACATGACCAGCTTTACTTATTTGAATATTCATACGGACTAGTCAAGAAATGTTTTCTGAAAATGTGTTAAATTTCCTTATTTCTTACCAGACATTCCTTTTAAATTTTTCCACTATTCTGTAGAGAAAATTTACAATTGAATCCTGTATTACATACAACAGTAGGGATCAAGATCTACGTAAACTCTGAAGTAAATTCACCTTAAAACATTTACAAGCTCAAATAACAATTAACATTCTAAACTTACTTACCTAATTCCTTCAATATCGATTGTCTCAGATGGATTTACATAAGTACATTTTTATACTGCATTTTTGTGGACAAAATGTTTGACAAAAGAATATATTCCTGCTTAATTTATTGAATTTTAAGGATCCATCTCAACTGTTGACAGGGGACCATCTCAAGAGACTATTCAAGTGAGATGGACCACTAGACTTCCTAATTACTTTGATGTCACATTTTCGTAACAAAGCACTATGTCGAAGTGATACCATCTGAATTTTTGTATTTGAGAATGTCTTAAAGTTTATATTGATTTCACATGAATGCTTAAGGTGCCCATCTCTGCTGAATCTATCCTTCCTCATGGGTTCAAGCACATACTTTGGCTTTAAAACCAACATTTTTTTTTTCTTTAGAGAGAGTTTCATAAAGTGTATAGCCACGACGTCATTGTGAAAACTAGGAACAAATCACCGCTCAATAAATGCAATGGACAATGGCTCAACAACACTGTGGGAGTGATCAAAAATAGGTAATCTTTGTTTCATGGCAAAAGTATTCACGGGGACTTAAACTTTCTTCTTTCAATTCAAATCATAGCTGTATGCCAACTATCTGGCAATACATTTTTTATCCTCAACCTGACATATATACAGAAAACAAGCCAAAGACGAACAATAAATAATTGAAACTGGCAATGTATAAAAACTTGAAATATTGTTTAAAGGGGATGGCTAGTAACTGATCAGTGGGAATCAGTGGGAATGCTGGAGGATGATTGTTCCAATTCTTGAGGGATTCATTTAAGACGAAACAGCGGAGAGCCTGGCTGACGAAACAGCGGAGAGCCAGGCCACCCCTTCCTCTCCGGTTGCCCACCAGCCCACGCTTGCCGATATTCAACGCAGCATTACAGAATCATCTGCTAATCTCAGCTCTAAGCTCGACACCCTCACCAGTGAGGTTACCTTACTCAGAGGGAAAATGTCGGAAATAGAAGCTTCTGTGACAATGAATTCCGACAAAATTATTGAAATAGAGCGCAAACAACTGCCTGAGATTGAAAGCAAAATGGCGGCCGAAGTTGCGGATCTGAAGGAAAAGCTCATGACCATGGAATTGTACAACCGGCGCTCTAACCTTTTGTTCTACGGCGTAGAGGAGAAACGGGGTGAAAACATCTACCAAGTTCTATCGGATACCTTCGCCTATCTCGGCCTCGAAATCGACGACGCCAGTAACATCGCCTTGGTGAACGCTCACCGATTGCCGCGCCGCCAGGTTGCCGATGACCAGGCTGAGCAGAATCGCCCACCCCAACCAAACCCCATTACACTACCAACACTATTCGCGATGCTTTGACAGTGAAAACGCCGTCCTTACACCGTGATTTAGTCGTCCTATGGTTGTGCTTTCGTCGTGAAAAAGTCGTGGTTTTATTGTGATATCGCTGTGAAATCGATGAGGTAGATAATGAGGTAGCCCCTTTGTCATGTTAATAGATCTTTGTTCGCCCTCTTTAGAAAATGTAACAATCGGAACAAAAGCACAGTTCTGGCGAGGGTGTCTTGATCGGACTCTCGAAAGCTTTTGTTATAGCGCAGCAAGCCGTCCGCAAATTTCTATAGTCGCGTGGATTAGATTACTACCATAGCTTACCGTTAGATTACTACATTGTTTGAATTCCCTCAGTTCATCGCGCTTTGCCGCCCGGGCACACGATAATCGCTTCGACTGCGAAGTGCACATTTAGTGAGGACGGAAAAAAACAGATATAAACTTTAGCGAAAGTGCATGATCAGACTCTAGGTATATTCTGAAAACATGCATCTAATCGATCGCTTATTTTCCGTCGCAAATTACATGGTAAAATGTGCAACAAAATCATTTGTATTTTACGTAAAGACGTTTTATAAGACCTCCGTGAACGCAATGTCAACGCAAAGCGTGAACTCAGTAAAATCGGAGAAACAGTAAACACCCTGCCTCACTCAAAACATCTGTAAACTCTCCCTTTCTGCATCGATTTCCACTCCAAATTTCACTTCGATGGAGTTTGTAATCCGTTCCTGTCGCCGTAACGAAAATGTCTAGAACATCAATGGTACTGAAAATGACTTACCGAATATTCCGATGTATCAAGGCAGGGCTTGACACTAACGGTGGCCCGGTGGTCCAAAATTTCAGAAATGAAGATTTTGATGGCCCGATCGGGCCACCAAAAAAGGTCGGATGTTTGCCTTTACTTTTGGAAATGAAGAGCGGTAACAATCGGCTCCGTAAGATGCTAAAATAAATGTCAGATGTTTGCTTTATTTTTGGCAATGAATAACGGTAATATTCGACTCCGTATGATACAATAATGAATGTCGGATCTTTGCTCATACATTGTACTTTTGGAAATGAATAACTGTCAGCTCCGTACGGTGCTGAAATTAACGTCAGATACTAGTATTTGATTTTGCGTTCGGAAATGAATAAGGATAACATTCGGCTCCCGAAGATGCTGAAATAAAATAATGTCGAATGTTTGCTTTGACTTTCGGAAATAAATAACGACAATTTTCAACTCCGTACGATGACAAAATAAATGCCAGATATTTGCTTTTACGTTCGAAAGTCAATAACAATAACATTCAGCTCCGGAAGATGCTGAAATAAATGTCAGATGTTTGCTTTCAATTTTGGCAATGAATAACGGTAATATTCGACTCCGTATGATACAAAAATGAATGTCGGATCTTTGCTCATACTTTTGAAAATGAATAACGGTAAGATTCAGCTCCGTACGGTGCTGAAATTAATGTCAGATACTATACTATTTGATTTTGCGTTCGGAAATGAATAAGGATAACATTTGGCTCCGGAAGATGCTGAAATAAAATAATGTCGAAATGTTGCTTTGACTTTCGGTAAGGGATAATGATAACTTTCAACTCCGTACGATGATAAAATAAATGCCGGATATGATATTTGCCTTTACGTTCGAAAGTCAATAACAATAACATTCAGCTCCGGAAGATGCTGAAATAAATGTCAGATGTTTGCTTTCAATTTTGGCAATGAATAACGGTAATATTCGACTCCGTATGATACAAAAATGAATGTCGGATCTTTGCTCATACTTTTGAAAATGAATAACGGTAAGATTCAGCTCCGTACGGTGCTGAAATTAATGTCAGATACTAGTATTTGATTTTGCGTTCGGAAATGAATAAGGATAACATTCGGCTCCGGAAGATGCTGAAATAAAATAATGTCGAATGGTTGCTTTGACTTTCGGTAAGGGATAATAACTTTCAACTCCGTACGATGATAAAATAAATGCCGGATATAATATTTGCCTTTACGTTCGAAAATAAATAACAATAACATTCAGCTCCGGATGATGCTAAAGTAAATGTCGAATGATTACTTTCACGTTCGGAGATGAAAAACCAATATTCAACTCCGTACGATGATTAAAATGTCGGATGCTTGCTTTTACTTTCGAAAGTAGATAGCGGCTCCGGAAGATGTTTAAATAAAATAATGTCATGATGATTGCTTTTACGTTGGAAAGTGAATAGCGGTAATATTCTGCTCCGTACGAAGCTAAGATAACTTTCGGATGTTTGCTTTTAAATTTCGAAATGAATAACAGTAACATTTAGATGCATTCGATGGTAAAATTAACGTTTCATGTTTAATTGCTTTGACGTACGGAATGAATAACAATATAGTATTCAACTCCGTACGATGATAAAATATATGCCGGATGTTTGCTTTTCCGTTCGAAATTAAATAGCAATAACATTCAGCTCCGGAAGATGCTAAAAGAAATGTCGAATGATCCCTTTGACGTTTGGAAATGAATAACAATAATATTCAACTCCATACGATGATTTGTTAAATAGATTACAGCTCGTTATTCCGAAGGTTCGTTGAAGGCTCTTCGGTCCGAAGATTCGTTATTCCCAAGGTTCCCGGCGTTGTTCCGAATTTCATTTTCTGATTAACTATTCTTCGGAAAAGCAGCACCCATAAACTAAATGTCTGATGTTTGCTTTTATGTTCGAAAGTAAATTGCAATAACATTCATAATAATCTATAAGCCTATTTGCTAAATCTTAGAACTCAGAATAACAGTAAGATGATTGAATGTTCTATTCATTGATTTTCGACATGACGCACTTCAGTAATATTTGATATTTGTTTTTCTTTGTAGTAGGACCGATGTAGTTTTTCTTAAGTTTTTCTTGATTTTTCTTTCGGGCCACCAGAAAGTTAGTGTGGAGCCCTGATCAAGGTCATTGGCATGTTAGCCCCGATCGGACGCCGTGTTTTTACGAAAGAGTATAGAAGCGCACGAATGTGATTTTTACTACGACTGGGCTGTGTATAGTTATGCCACTTGATAAATGTTGATGTACAGCGAGAGTTATCAACATTTAAATTATGTAGGAAGCGTGATCGTTCGTATTTTGTCATGAGGGTATTTAAAATTCAGATAAACATCTCATTTCTCCCATGCCGTGTGGCGGAATCCGAATGACTGTCACAAACTACTTTCGAGTAAACCTCTATCAATGTACCCTACCACGCCACACTACATACATTGTAGCTAACACGAGTCCATGAGAGTAATGCGTTGCCATGCATCCACGTGCGTCCGCACTACCAGTGAGCAGTCAGTGCAGGTGCGCAGAGCACTTGTACAAAGTGATGCGTGCACCTGATACTCTGGCGTGAACCATGCAGGGCCGTATAAAGAGAGTGGCCATCTCGCTTTTTGGCTTATGTGTTTTGAAGCCTGTGATTGGTCAAAAGCTGGTCCCATGATCTACAGGCGCCATGTCGTTACTAAAGTGCGCTCATAATGCAGTGCCCACTTGTTTACGACCACAGAACTCTGTGTTTACGACCCCTTTGGTTTGGTTATTTCGTTACACGCTAACCCTGTTACGTGTAATACGCGCGGTATCGACATGGCGTCCAAATTAGCAGTTGGCCAGACTCTCTTTATATATATACGGCACTGGCGTGAACCTTAAACTCCTTCCACATGGATGAGAAGACCGGACGAGATCGACGCGACGGGTAACTTAGTGTCGATCACAAATCATTTAAAAGATGACTAGTATTCACACTGATTATGCCTGCATGGATAAGAATTTCACCACAGCCTTTTTATTCACTTCCAATATGGGGTCTGTAGGCCTATATTTCCGAAGTATACTACTCTCATGAGTCGATGGAATACTAGTACAAACTTAAATTTCGTTTCTCTTGTCACGCACAAAGAGAAAGAGGGAGAGAGAGGGGGTGGGAAACAAACAATCAGAATACTGTTAGCGTTCGTTTAATACATTGTAGTTTAATACATTCTTAACTTGAAGCTATAATTTCTCGAATATTAATTCATTACCTTTCCCACGGCCCTCAGAAACTAAAGTTCATGAACTGGCGGTGTGTCTTGTTTATCATGTTTGGCACGTAAGGAATGCGCGCATACTACTAGACAGGGCGTGTATTCTTCTGCCATTTCTTTCTTCGAAGTCTGAAATGTAATAACCGTCGAGAAGGTTTATTTCATGAGCTTCACATGTTAATCATGATGCATGCATGCCTGAGAGCGTTCGTTCGTCGTGAACCTTCAAACTTGCTCTATACTCAGACAATAATTTCGGGAATTTCCAAGGCAACTGAGTAATATTTCTTTTTAAAAACCATTTATAAGAACAAATGTAACCTGCTAATTGCTTATCGATAAATCGATACAGTTTAAACTATCGTTCTTGTGCCTCACAGTGGTGTGGAGCGTATGCCGTTGAAACGTTCTTTTTAATGATGGAATAAAAAACAAGAACGCAGTTTGGTCGACCGTTCACAAGTCACCGCGGGGCAGCAAGATTTCTTGGGTTTAGCATGCTGTTCGCGCCAATATTTGTGTCGTGTGTCTTTCTTACGTGCGAAAAAGTTTGCTAGCGGATTACAATCTCCCGAGTTTTGTAACCTGCTAATTTGTATGCGTGTATAAGAAGACATTGTAGGCTTCCTGCCAACCTCTTCAGAATATTAAACATCGTTAGAAAATATTTCAAATATTCCACCAAGTGTCTATACCAGATTGTTGTATTTCATTTCTAAAAATGCAAAAGCTCCCCCGTGTGAGAGGGGGACACCCCCTTCTCCACACATTATAGACTTCTCTTCACTCACATAAAGTTGGTTACAGTGAAAGACGCACACGTTCATCAGAAGGTGGTTGTAGCCATTCTCATTGTTCCCCGATCGATCAGTACACATTTTCTTTTTCTTGTTTTTTTTTTTTTTTTTTGAAAAAGAATAAAAATATTGTAACAAAGTGTGAATTAGATCGTTGAAATTCAGATCTCGATACAAACTTTCCTCGCACCTTTGATCATCAAAGTTCTTACACAGTGACAGACGCGCACGGGACTCACGAGGTGACAGAAAAATCACGATTTTATAGCCATGCCCACTGCCCCAGAGTATTAAATTTCTTACATTTTCTATAAAAAAAAAAATGTGTACATGATGAATTCCATAAAAATGGTGTTGAATATCATATCTAAAATACAAATGCACCCGTGATGGTCTGTCACAAGCTCTGTGCTCTCTATTATGCTCCAGCTCTCCCTCGATTACGTGCTCTTCCCCTCCCGCACACGTAAATATGGATATAGTGCCTATACCTGTTACATGTATCTTTGGACACTGTTTCATACGAGGGTATGATTAACCCCCACCCCCCACCCCCCAAAAATAATGCAATCGTTACATGGAGTTTCCGCCAGATGTTGCTTACGCTATATGAATAAAAAACCGCGTAGATAAGTAACAATTACCATAGGTACTCTCTTAAATTAAGCTCTTACCATAGAGGTCACATCAGTCGGGTCACTAATAAAAAGAACTGTTCATAGATAATTATAGGGGCCAACCCCGATTTGTAAAGCCTGATGTTCTTTTTTTCTATTTTGTTTGCATTTAATTACAAACGTATACAAACTGTTTCTTGACATAAAAGCCAAGGTGCTCCCTGCCCTATCGTAGGTTGTTTAACAATGACCCGGATATTCATTAACTCCTTGCGGCTGGAAGCTTTTGTGCTTGATGATGATATCAATAGGTGGAACGGCATTGAGTCGCTGAGCTGCGCATGCATGACCAACGATGACCGAGCTGTGCCGATATAATGGGTCGGTTTGGAGATGGATCTTTTCCACCTCCCTGGTTCGATGTAAGGTAACATGGACATTATAGTACACTTCGTCGTCAGAAAACGACTAACAGTTATTTACTGTTGATCACCAAATCCTCGAAGTAGTATTCAGAGTAATTTCACAGTTCAAAATTTAACTCCCTTTAATCTCGTAAGCAGTTTATTACATGCAATTCGGTAAAACGTGAGATCGTATGGGTTTTGCATTGTCATGATCATGTTGTTTATATTACTCGAAAATATCAATAAATGAAATTCTTGCCTCGTATTGTTTTCATTACAACTGATTGAAAATTTGTTTTATATCGACGTAAACTGTGAATTCGTGAATACAACTTGAATGAAAATTACTTGACTGGACATGCATGGGCACTTAAAATCTGATCTATCCACAAAGAATAATATACATGAAGATTATCCCGTATTAATTCTATCAAATTTTGTTAAGGACAGAATTGCATTATTGTTGATAACGGAATTCATGATGCCGTAATTACGATAATTTACCTTGCACTGAATCGTGATATTGCTGTTAATGATACGGAATGTTGCTATAATCACTAACGAGTGCCGCTTAGTTATTTCCGCGTGCAGTATATTATGTCGTATAATATGTTGTTTGTAACAATACTCCGTCATATTTTGAACGGGCCAAGACACAATCACTCGCCCTGCGTATTATACTGTACATAATTATGACATAGTTCACGATATCCCGCTCGATAAAAGTTTAATGATTGGATGAAATGAGCGGCAACTTCTTAGCACTTCTGATTCTTGAGCAGATATATAATTTTCTTTAAGAGAATATCCATATCAGCGTTTTAAGCTTCATGATTTAAACTACGGAAATTGTTCTGTCTGTAGGCTGTTTTATCAACAAGGTTCTATATCTGAAAGAGAAATCGCAAGAGACTTTCAGTTTGCCACTGCTCTGCGTGGAAGTTTCGTCCGCATTTGCACGCTGTATAGGGGCCGAATATATCACTGTCATTATCGTAACACCTCGTCTTCATCATTATCACAAGCGCCCTCGATCTATCATTATCATCATCAAAAGCATTAAAAAAATGTTCAACGTCATAGGGCTCGAGACTAACGGTGGCCCGGGCCACCAAAAACACACGTCGGGCCCCTAAAATTTCAGAAATTAAGATTTTGGTGGCCCGATCGGGCCACTAAAAAAAGTCGGATGTTTGCCTATACTTTTGAAAATGAACAGCGGTAACAATCAGCTCCGTAAGATGCTAAAAAAAAAAAAATGTCAGATGTTTGCTTTTAACTTTGGAAATGAATAACGGGAATATTCGACTCCGTATGATACTAAAACAAGTGTTGGATGTTTGCTTATACTTTTTGAAATGAATAACGGTAAGATTCGGCCCCGTACGGTGCTAAAATTAATGTCAGATATTTGATTTTGCGTTCGGAAATGAAAAGGATTCTTAACATTCGGCTTCGGAAGATGCTGAAATAAATGTCGAATGTTTGCGTTGCCGTTCGGAAATAAATAAGAATGATATTCAACTCCGGATACGATGATGAAATAGATGCCGGATGTTTGCTTTTATACGTTCGAAAGTAAATAGCAATAACATTCAGCTCCGGAAGATGCTAAAGTAAATGTCGAATGATCCCTTTGACGTTCGGAAATGAATAACAATAATATTAAACTCCGTATGATGATAAAATAAATGCCGGATGCTTACTTCTACGTTCGAAAGTAAATAGCAATAACATTCAGCTCCGGAAGATGCTAGAATAAATATCGAAAGATCCCTTTAACGTTCGGAAATGCATACCAATAATATTCAACTCCGTACAATGATTAAATAAATGTCGGGTGTTTGATTTTACTTTCGAAAGTAAAGAGCAATAACATTCGCTCCGGAAGATGCCAAAATAAATATCAGATGATTGCTTTTAGGCCTACATTCGTTTGGAAGTGAATAGCAGTAACATTCTGCAATATACGATGCTGAAATAAATGTCAGATATTTTGCTATAGCATTTCGAAATGAATAACAGTAACATTTAGTTGCGTTGCATGGGAAAATAATGTCTGATGTTTGCTTTGACGTTCAAAAATGAAAACAGTAACATTCGGCTCCGTATATACGATGCTAAACAATTGTCAGATTATTCATTTCACTTTCGGAAGTGGACAGCAATAGCATTCGGCTCCATGCGATAATGAAATAAATGTTGGATGTTTGCTCTTAAATCTGGAAATGAATAACGGTAATATTCTGCTCCGTACGATGCTAAAATAAATAACACATTGTTGCTTTTACATTTGGAAATGATTAACGGTATCTATCGGTTCAGTTAGGTGCTAACATAAATAGCGGATGTTTACTTTCACGTTCGGAAATGAATAGGGCCTAAGGATAATATTCAGCTCCGTAAGATGCTAAAATGAATGTCGGTTCTTTGCTTTTACATTTGAAAATGATTAACGGCAACATTCGGCTCCGTAAGGTGCTAAAATAATAGTAAAATTGGATGATTGCTTTTAATACAATTTTGTTTGTTTTAGGCTTTCAATACCGATGTAGAAATAAGGACGATACGATAAAATTAGAAGCTGAATGAATATTAAACGACATGTCTCACGTCACGCTCAGGCATCTTGCACTTCTTTAATATTATGGTCTTGGTAAACACGACACGTGGTACGCGCCTGCCGTGATATAACGCATTGAGGAACCTGCATGGTAACGTACATAAACACGCATGCGATTTGTCGTAATTAATGTGGTAGCGAACGCAGGGATTTACGAAGACGAACACAGGGATTTACGAAGACGAATACACATGCTTCGTTGCATGTCTTTTCATGCTATTCTAGGTGCTCGCGTCGATCGACGAAACCATACTATACTGTTACAAACGACATGAACAATGCAAGTAGAGCTTCGTTTGTTGTATCGAAATGGATAAACAAGGTGCTGGAACCAAGATCATCAGCGGATTATCAAACTTTGCAACGCTCCAGAAGCACTGAAACAGCATGATTTGATCGTTCTTCGGCCGTGAACTAGTAGTGAAAAAGTCGTGGTTTTGGAGCCCAAGAGCTGCGGACAAAAGCCGATGTAACAATCGGCGGATTATCACCATGAATAGCATGTGTCTTTTGTTCGATTTTCACGCTGCATAACAAAAGAGTCACTCTAGCCGGCGAGGGGGCGAGGCAGGATGTCGGTGACTGTTCTGCCCGAAAAGCACGACTTTTTCACGACGTAACAACTACTAATCCACGGTAATTTCACATCGATTCCAGCACATTTTCACAACTCGTTCACCACCTAATCACAACGCAATCACGGCAAAACCACGGGGACAATATGTAAGTGCAAAAGCACGACTTTTGCACGACTAAATCACAACGAAACCACAAGTAAAGGACGGCGTTTTCACTGTCAAAGCATCGCGAATAGTGTTGGTAGTGTTATCGCTAAGTTTGTTCACATGCGGGACAGAAACAGGATCCTAGCGGCCTTTGAGGATCGTCAACGCCGGCCCGACCTCGCTTCTCAAGCTCCTGACGCGACTCCCTCCCCACCTCCCCTTCAACGGAAAAGAATCACGGTCCGCACTGATTTGCCACCGGCCATGAAAATCACCAGAGGACAGCTAGCTAAAACTGCCTACAGACTGAGGAAAGAGAAAGGAGTGTCGACCAAGATTGCTGTTCTGGGAACGAAGGTAATTTTGAAATGGAAAGAAAAAAATACTAGCAAATGGAATGACTACAGTGACTAGAATGAGTCAGCTTTGTTTCATGCATTTTGGTTTCTACAATGAAGCACTTTCGTCATAAAATCTCGTCTTGTCATGTATAATAGATTTCAATACAGATAGCTTCTTATGTATACAATCAATGTTTGTCAATGCTAAGCGGTAATGTGTTTTACTGCTCAACGGTGATAGTCGTTTTCATTGCCAACAAAGACAGGTTTTTTTTTTCTACATATTTAACGCTTTACTGAGATAAACGTTAACAGTGATTAACGTTAAGTGTTTTTTGCATTGCTCTTGTTTGTATGCTTGCTCAGCATGTTTATTTATACAGTTTCTCTGAAACCACTATATACCATTTTCGTAATGATGTGCCTAATTGACGTTGCTTTCCATCAGTGTATAAGCCAAAAGATGATGCTTTAGTTGCTTGTTTAAAAGAAAAAAAAAAAAAACACTTCATTGAAGTCGCTTTATGGGCATTGCCATTACTAATCATAATGTTAGTTCTGTGTATGATTATGTAGGCCAATAGTGCTGAACTTTTCACTGTAGTCCACATTTTGTTCATTGATTTATAGTTAGCCCGAAGTGGTGGCTGCGAGCAGACAACCGTGTCTTCTCTATGACGAGATTTTTGTCTAGTTCCCTTTTTTACTTCACTCCTCGTGATTTTAATTTCGGTCCTTGTTTCGTTTTTGATATATATGTATATTTTTTCATTTGTTTTTGTCTTGTCTTTTTGTTTCCGGGATTTTTCCCGCAGAATTTCGTTTGTACCGTATGTCTTTCTTGTGGAAAACTCTTCAGCAGTTTCCGTTCACACAATATAATTGCTGTACGTGAATACTCTAATAGCCCACTTGTATTATTGATAGAATTAAGAAACCTTTTGTCTCTCACCTGGTTTACTGGAAAAACATTATTGTGTACCACGCTCCAGAAGCATTCCTTGTATTTCTTCTCGAAAAGATTCCTCTTATACATGCATTTGTGTGACTTCACACATGACTCACCCGTTTTCGTAACGGCAATTTGCATCCTTGGCGTCAGTATGTTGCTTGGCATCAAAATTTACCAACTGGTATTCCTCGCTGTTTGCGTTTCACACCAGCTTGTCTTAAATGTCTCTTTCCATAATGACAATGTTAGGTATTTTCTGCTTCCTTTTGAAATGTTTATATGCTACTTGGTAACGAAATCTCCCAATTGTTATTTACACGGTGTTTCCGTTTCTGGCAAAGTATGTCAAGTTGTCTCTTTGTTTAACAGTAATGTCATGCTTTTCTCGTATTTCCAAAGTCAATATGTTACGCGATGTATATTGAAACCTCCCAACAGGTGTTATTTTTGTATGTCACACGTTTGGGAACCACGTCTAGTTTGTGTCCCCGTCCGGCTTGAAAGTGATAGTTTCTTTATTGTCAACCTTTTCTCCCCCACTAGTTGTAATCTAATTCACAATGGCTAATGAGGTGAATACAAACTCCCTATTTGTGACCAAGACTTCAGATTGTACCAGGGAGGTGACTCACCTCCCTGATTGTACTGACAACCCTGTATTTTTACCGTCCCTTTACACGGCCACACCTGAGCTGCGATTTAATTTTGATCCCAATGATCGGTTAGCTTACAACATTACCACTAATTATTATTCCGTGAATGAAATGATTGAACAAATGCAAAAGACTCCTGTGAGTGAACTTTTTCTTTTGCATTATAATATCAGAAGTCTTAATAAAAAGATTGATCAGCTGGAAACATTTTTAAATCAAGTGAAATCTGATTGTTCTGTTATTGGTGTATCAGAGACTTGGATAAGCAACTTGCCGTCTTCATTTTATTCTATTCCAGGGTATACTTTTCATTCGAATAATAGGCTTGACAGGAGAGGGGGTGGTGTAGGTTTTTTTGTTACAAACAATTTGGAAGTTAAAACATTGAAGGATTTAAATATAATGTGTGATAGTTTGGAATGTATTTTTATTGAAATTGAAATATCAAAACAAAAGAATATTGTAGTTGGTGAAGTTTATAAGCCGCCTTCTTCCAATTTCCGGGACTTTTTTGAAACGTTTTCTGATTTGTTGCTAACGCCTTCCCTACACCAAAAGAATATTTTTATCATGGGGGACTTTAATTTGAATTTGCTTCATTACAATGAAAATGTCCACTGCCAAGAATTTTTAGACCTGATGTTATCCAAATATCTTATACCGTTAATTAGAAAACCTACCCGTGTGACTGATACATCATCCACCTTGATAGACAATATTTTTTCTAACGATATTTCGTTTGTATCATCTGGTGTTATAGTATCTGATATATCTGATCATTTCCCGATATACGCCAAGGTTCCTCTTGTGAAAAGCTGTTGTCTTAAGACTCAAAGATTTACTTTTCGTGATTTTTCTGAGAGCAACATTGATAGACTCAGGGAGAGATTGTTGACTGCTAACTGGGAAGAAGTTTTTGGTATTGATAATGATGCAGAAACTGCATTTCATACTTTTCTGGATAAATTTTCTAGGCTTTATGATGAAATTATTCCTTTACGACAATCCACCCGTTCTACCTATAAAAAAACACCAAGAATGCCTTGGATCACCAAATCCCTCCTTAAGTCTATCAATCATAAGAATAATTTATTTTGTAAATATAAGAGGAATCCGAATGAAAATACGAAAGGTAAATATGCATGTTATCGTAATATTCTTACAACAACTTTGAGATTTGCTAAGAGGAGGTATTTCACGAGGCAGTTTGACCTTTACAAAAATGATACCAAGAGTACGTGGAAGGTGATTAATGAAGTTCTCAGAGTTAAAGATAAATCGGAACAAGTGAAGGAAATATCTCAGCATGGTATCTCGATCCAAAATCCGGTACATGTTGCTAATGCGTTTAATGATTTTTTTGTTGATTTAGGCCCCAGTCTTGCTAGTAATATCCCAGTAACAGATAAAGAATTTCATTATTTTCTAACTGATCCAAATCCTCAATCTGTGTTTTTTACTCCCATCCAAGAATACGAGGTGAGGGATGTAGTTCTGAAGTTGAAAGCAAAAAAGAGTGCTGGACATGATGGTATTACAAATTTTTTACTGAAAAATATTATATCGGCAATATTGTCTCCTTTAACATATATATTTAATCTGTCCCTTGTTACTGGCGTAGTGCCTAGTCAAATGAAAATTGGTAAAGTTGTTCCGATTTATAAAAAAGGTAACAAGCAAGATGTAAGTAATTATCGTCCAATTTCTCTTCTGACGGCGATGTCTAAGATTTTTGAACAGTTGATATATTCTCGTGTAATTAAGTTCCTAAACGAATGCAATATTTTTTGTGAGTCTCAATTTGGATTTAGGAAAAAACACTCTACTACTCATGCTGTGCTTGCTTTTATCGATAAAGTAGCCCACGCTATTGACGACTCGTCACATACTGTTGGTATATTCCTGGACCTGTCCAAGGCCTTTGACACTATCGATCACGGTATTTTGCTATACAAACTCTCGCACTATGGGATACGTGGAAAGGCCTTGGACTGGTTCAGGAGCTACCTAACTAACAGGAAACAGTTTGTAAATATCAACGGCTTCAGTTCCAACTTAAAAACACTATCTTGTGGGGTCCCTCAAGGATCCCTTTTAGGCCCACTTTTGTTTATTCTTTATATAAACGATTTCAAAAATTCATCTAATGTTTTATCTTTTCTTCTTTTTGCCGATGATTCTAATATCTTTTTTTCCCATCGAAACCCAACAACCCTTTTAGATGTAGTGAACAGAGAATTAAAGTCGGTTCAAATGTGGATCCAAGCTAACAAGTTGTCTCTTAATATAAACAAAACTGTTTATATGTTATTTAGTAATTCTGTGACCCATTTGCCTGGCGATATAAAAATGAATAATAATAGTTTGATTCAAGTTGAATCGTTTAAATTTTTAGGTCTTCATATTGACCATGAATTAACATGGAAATATCACATGAATTATTTATCTAAAATGCTTTCGAGAAATACTGGGATTTTAAATAAGCTAAAACATTTTTTCCCAAAGTATATTTTGAAAAACTTATATTCAACGCTCATTTTACCCTACCTCTGTTACGGAATACTTGCCTGGGGAAACTGTGCCAAATTATACATTGATAAAATTTTCAAACTACAAAAACGGGCTATTCGTTCAATAAATCTAGCCGATTATTATTGTCACACGAATTGTTTCTTCTTTGAAAACAGACTCCTTAAGGTTGCTGACTTGTTTTTATACAACTTAGGCACATTTATGTTTCAGTTATCAGCAAACGGCTTGCCTGACGTATTTACTCATATGTTTCAGAAAAACTATATCGTCCATGCTTACCCCACAAGACAAAGAGAATTATTTCACCTTCCACGTACTCGCACACTCCTTGCTCAAAAAACAATTGTTTTTACCGGACCTAAATTCTGGAATGATCTTCCCGCCGATTTAATCAATTGTTCTAGTATGTTTACATTTAAACAAAAATTGAAATTAATGTTAATAAATGAATATAATCAGTCTGATTAGAATATTTCAATATGTTATATGCGCAGTATCCTCGTTCAATGTATATTTCTGGTTTATGCTCCCGTTATATAATCACTGCACCCGTATTTGTATTAACATTTTGAACTCATTATGAAGTTGATTATAGATAATGTGCACGTATATACTTGTGTACCTAATTATATATGCCATATTTTCATTTAGTTTTTATTCTTTGGGTTCTTGTTTTTTGTTTTGTTTTTTCACTTTTTCTTTTTATTCTCTTATTTTTTTTCCCTTTGTACTTTGATATTTTAGCTTTCATAATCGTTTCGTCATTATTACTTTGTGTCCTATCTCCATTGATTGCATAGAAAATTTACACCGGTATTTTTTCATGGAACCTGCGTTTACAAGCTTTGCTTTTGCGGTTCCATCATATTTCACAAGTTATAGAGAATAGTCTTATGTACATTGTGTATGCTGACACACTTTTTTCTGTTCATGTCCCGACGTATGACATATTTTGTATCTTACTTGGTTTGTATTCTTTTTTTGGATGTATTTTGATGTCAAGTGAAATATGAAAATAAACGTGCTGGAACTGTAAGAGTCCATTATGTAGGCTATCTATTGTTGTGTGAAAATTATATGCTTCAGAATGGTCTCATATTCAAGTAATGTGCAGTTTAATGCCCCGTCACTGTACAGGCATGCTAGCCTGGAAACATTAAACTGCACATTACTTGAATATGAGACCATTCTGAAGCAAATAATTTTCACACAACAATAGATATATAATGTACTCTTACGTGAATCCCACAAGAATTGAACAATCGATCATCCCCAGCATTCCCACTGATTCTTACTGATCAGTTACTAGCCATCCCCTTTAAATGTAACAATGCAAATGCAAAAGTGAGGCACACACATAACTCAATATTCAAGATTCAAACATTATGCATGATACTAGTAGTACCTTCAAAGGAAACATTGCTGCATTTTACCTGCCTTATGTTACTTTGATTTAAGAATGCACAGATAAATCAAAAGAAAACTTTGCTGCACATCATGCAGGGCATGCCTGATATGCTTCTTGTGTGCATGGGTTTGTGGCGCAATGTCGGAAAATTTTACTAGCACCATATACACTAACGTGTTCTTGAAGTTCGTAGCTAATGCCCAGACCGAAGCCCTCACTTGGGATTGTAGCAGTACGTTGTAAAATATGCCACCACAAACTGATAGAATGCTTCAAGCACCCAAACATATTCGACGATGAAGACATAGTGGGCTTTAAAGAGTCTGTCAAATTCTTGCTTCCGGTCATCTCCAGCCTGGACTTAGAATGATCTTGTCCAGGATGAGAAATTTGTAAATGTACGTCTTGTCATTCCCTAATATGACTAGGTAGGGCTGGTTGAAGGTGGCATCTTTAGCGTCACTGAACTTCGCGCTTCTCGCTCGCGATGTGCGTTTCGCGCAGATCGACTTGGCGTTTCCCGTTTGCTAGGGCTTTCAGGTGGGAGAATCTCCAGATCAGAAGATGCCTGGGGTTGGAGTCTCTGCATCAGCAAGGCCTTGAACATTGGTTCCTACCTGAAAAGAGATTAAACATGTATAGTACTACTGATATTTCGAACTAAATTTCACTTAAAACGTGTGAGCAAATGACAAAGCTATAATTATATCAAATAAACTTTGCATCACGTAGAGGGAAGCTCAGTTCTCAGTGAGAGGGCGCTCTGGAGGGAAAACAATGTTAAAATACATTTTTACATATTGATCTTAGATACTAATAACATATTCATCACATACCTTTTAGTTTGTGATGTCAATATTTCTGATATATTTTGGAATATTTTAAAACATTTTGTCGTATGTGGTAAGCCTCAAGCCTTGAAAAAAAAAAAATCCCAGAAATCAGATTACTTTTTTGACATCATCGGGTTGGGGCCTACTTGATATCTACATGTCCCAGACTGATAAGATATTTGATGTACACATTATTACAAATCAATAGAAGTCAGAATGCATTTCTAATCCTTAATTGTCCTTTAACAATTTTAAAAGAAAACTGTCAAAATAGATACACAATGTTCATTGCTGAATGTTTTAAAGTTTGTTTGAGAAGATTCGCTTCAAAAACACTGATATACAATTGTATCAGAGAAGAAAACTTTGAATTTCTCACTACAGCATGAGAAATTCATATTCTTAAAATCAATCTGTTACATGCAGATTCTACACGAGTCTTGCTATGTAAGATACGAAGCTCAAATATTCTTCTCTAAACATGAGCTGGTACTTAAAAGCCCAATGAAACATGCATATTGATAATTCTCAAAATTTGAAGCTTAATGATTTGATCATAAACTGATTTCAAGTGTACAAACATAAAGCTTATACTGTACTTACAGGCACATTCTGCATCAGGTAGTGCTGGGCATCCCCTCGGGAGCATGAGATGTCCTCTCCCTTTCTTCTATCATGTGGGTCTGTGAAGCATCGCTGCAAGTAGTGACAACCCTCACAAGTCATATAGAATGCAACACAATACAAATGACTTTTTTTTCAGCTTCAAGTATTTCACATATTATCTTGAACATAATAGATATGATGTATTGTATAAGCTATGACAATTTTTATACCCCCGCCAAACGAAGTTTGAAGGGGGTATATAGGAATCAGTGGACGGTCGGGCGGTCGGTCGGGCGGTCGGTCGTCGGGCGGTCGGTCCGTTGCAAATCTTGCGTCGCGAACTACTTCCTCAGTTTTCAACCGATTCCCATAAAACTTGGCACAGATGTGTGCCTTGGGTTGTAGATGTGCAAGACGTATTTTTTGACAGTACCCAAAAGTACGTTGCCATGGTAACGGCATATTATGGGCAAAAATGGGTACAAATCTTGCGTCGCGAACTCCTCCACAGTTTTTGATCAATTTTTATGAAATTAGGTACAGATGTTCATCTGAATATGTTAATGTGCAAGACACATATTTCCGCAGTGGCAAAAAGTGCGTTGCCATGGTAACGGCATGTTATTGGTAAAATATAGGGCAAAATGCTTCATGGCAAAACTGCTTCATCAGTGTTCTTCCAATTCTCATGGAATTCATATTGAATGTTTGTCTTAGGATATAGGTCAGCATGACACATTTCTTGACAGTGACAAAAAGTATGTTGCCATGGTAACAGCTCACATATTATGAGCCAAAATGATGGAAAATTTTGTGTTGCAAACTACTTCCTCAGTTTTTGCCCAATTTCCATGAAACTTGGTACAGATGTGTGCCTTTGGTTGTAGATGTGCAAGACGCATTTTTCGACAGTACCCGAAAGTATGTTGCCATGGTAACGCATATTAATGGCAGAAGATCAAGGAAAGATCTTGCGGATTTAACTACTTCCTCAGTTTTTTGACCAAAGCTTATGAAATGTTGTTTGGCGGGGGTATAACCAGTCGCTGTAGCGACATTTCTAGTTAACATTCAGTTTTTGATTTATTATCAAAATTAGTCTATGGAGAGCAAACTCGTACACATTCACTTTCCTGAAAGGTGTAATAGCAATGAAGCATGAACAATTGAGTTTTACTATTACAATTTGTACACTTTGGACAGAAATTGTTCCAATAATTAACCATGGTTTAATGCAGGACCTGATTCATTGCCACAAGATCTATGAGGAATCACTTACTGTCTCCATCCATGTCTTCATATCTTCTTACGATGTCTTGCAACTTAGGATAGTCTCGCTTGGCAAGTGCAATTATTCTATCGATGTAAAATGGCCCCCACCTCTTCACCATCTCATCGCACTTTTCTGGGTACAACTGGGCAAAGTCCGCATTGATCTGAAAATAAACACATAAACTTTGAAATATCAGTGATAAGGGAGTGGAAAATGAAAATCAGAAACTTGAAAAAAAAGAAAACAAACATGCATCGGGGGTATAGCAACATTTCTAGCTTTTTATGTAATTAATTATTTCTTATTGGTCTCGACGATTGTGTTTCATGCTGGGGAAAAAATGAGACCAATATCTCTGATTTTTGTTTGAGATGATATCGTTAAAATCAATTTTTAGAAACACCAGGTATGTCTTGCATATCTAAACAACAAGAAGGGATAGTCCAGAGAGAGTTTGTATCTCTCGGAGTACAAACTTATACAATTTTATTATAACGATAAACAGGTAATTTTCATTTCCTTTACCTTTAAAAAATATTAAACGTGAAAAAATTAAAAGGCTTCACATTTGTAAAACTTCACGACATTCAATGCATATATCTCAGCCAGAAGTGTAGATCTGTAGAATTTCTGTAATACTAGATTCTTCTACTCAAACGCAGATCATCACATTGATCATGCTACAAACAGAAAGACTGGAGTAGAATATCTTTCACCAAGTGCGAAATCTTGTTCCATTGCACGAGTAAATTCCATACACTGTTTGTTTCATACAGCACCTTCAACGATAACTGACGTAGTTCCAGACAGATTCTTGAATTCAGTACAGATATGACAACCATTAGGCCAAGGTGTCTATTAGTATTTTCAAGGAATGCAAATGAGTAGCACATTCGCATTACGTACGCGAAGCCGAGCGTTAATAGCATTGAAGTTGTTTACTCGATCAAGTAAAATGAGTGACAGGATGAGTGACAGGATGCGCGCTTATAACTGTTGAGTACACACGCCAGAGGTAATTCGGGATTGTTTATGGTGACATCAGACTCAGTAGTGGTGCAATGGAACAGAAACTGTTAAACATGTATTATACGGGAGTCAATGGAAATTGGTGATGTCAGCCATGCGATATCCATTTTTGCTCAAACAAATGACTTTCTAAGTAGTGAACTAGTCTGAACCACATAGGTCTATTAAAAGTACCAAATGATCAAATACATGTTAGGTATTCACATTATTCACTAGCGTGTTTTACTCTAAGTTATCCTGTAACCAAAATGTGAAACAAATTGAGATCTAGAGGTCTTTAAAGTTCAAAGCTTGATGCCACTGCACTGCCACTGACACTGCCATAGTAGTGGCGCCCTAAACCCGGGGGCGTTCATCGTGTTCAGGCTGGTCGCAGTTGTAGTGGTGCCCATATAATACTAAAATACCTAATGTTTAAAGTATAGGCCTAGACCCATCTAACAGACGTCTAACATTAGGCCTACCGTCATACATTGAGCATATACATAGGGATCTATATATCGCAGCATAGGGCATAGGTAGAAATTAATAAATTAAATGTTACAAGAGTGGAGGAAGGGGTGGACCAACTAACAGTTACAGTTAGGCCTACGCTACAGTAGCCTGCACAGTGTAAACTTATGGCTTTGCCCTTATTAACTTTACGCAGTCCCCCATTTGTTAGGTCCACAAATACAGTGGGCCTAGATATCCTATGTATTCTAACTACTATAGTAGGCCTAGGTTCTAGCATTGGCAAACAGAGTGCAAATCTTTAACATTACTTTTTTTTTCTATAATATTAAAGTCTCAAAACACCTGGGCCTGACGATGATACACCCACTGGCACTGTAACGTGTTAGTCTTGATATAACACTAACTATAACAGTCCACACACTCTACTCTAACGTTACTTAGACCCTAACACCGTTAATCTTAGGAACAATGAGCGCTTTAGAAGAGTCTCTGTTTAAAACATACGTAGTTTCACTGAGATAGAGCCCCCCCCCCCCCCAATATAACGTTAGCCTTACTGCTTACATGTAACTTGTTACGTTTAGACACGAGCCGTGCACAGCTAATGTTAGCACTGGCGCTTCGCGGACAGCACTGTATACAGACAGCGGCAGGGCTCAAACTCGCCAAAAATCTAGTGCACATTTTAACATCGTTATCTTCGGCTATGGAGTCCCAGAGTTATCAAACACATTCTTAAGCATTCATACAACAATATGCTCACCTTTAAGCAGCTTGATCAAGCTTCCGTCGGAATCTATGACCTCGAGAAACTCCGGCCTGCATGACTTCTGCCTTCAAGACCAACTGTTCGAGTCAATAGCGTTTGCAAATACGCGTACACTATATTATTTGTGCACTGAATGTGTGTGTATGTACATGTAGTGTACGTGAACGATCTTTCTAGCGTCGCAAAGCAAAATGACGGCCAGGGCCAATTCCGGTTTGAGGCGGTTCAAGATCGTGCATGACGTCATTTACAAGTCATCTGATTGGCTGAAAGTTTTAAGTACTTCTGAGATTTAGATTGCGAACCAGCTCCGAATTTGAACATTTAATCGAAGGTTCAAATGCCACTTAAAATAAGTCTTAAAGACTTAAAATATTTTAAGTCGTAAGAAAGATTTAAAATTTAAGTCCTAGAAATTAAGAGAGTATCATTGTCATGTTGCAACTTAATATCCTCCTTAATTTCCGACTGTTGACTTTTACCAGGTGTAAAAGCAAAGGAATACAGAGAGTGGATTACCGTAGTAATCTCCTAGTATTTCTTGCCAGATGTTTACCCAACATGTCAATGTGGTAGATGGTGCTCTCTGTGGAGAAGCGATACCGAACTCTGCGTGCCTCATCATCATACGGCTCCAGTGGATTCCACCGATCCACAAGGTCCCTCTGTGGTCTGCCCTGCAGCGCTCTGTTCTCATGCACCTGCCTGATGTTTTGCATTTTGACTCTTTCACATTGAAGAGACAGAGAGGGGAAAACATGATCAGTTACTCTTCCTGTGTAATCTTAGTCTTGGTTTCGTTACTGCAAAGATGTTGACACCTTGTCAGCATCTTCTCTGATGCCTCTTATAATGTTACTTTAGGTCACATTGATTTAGAGAAAGAGGAATTATGGGCACAGGGATCTTCCCTTGCCCCAGTCTGCCCTGGCCTTCTCACTCACTTGCCCGCTTGCTGATTGCTCTTGCATGGACAGGTGATTTGCCATGGCATCTCCTTAAGTGGCACGTCAGGTGCTGAGTTGTTGCCTCACATCCTCGAAAAGGGCATGTGCATGTCCTCCTTCCTGGCATTGTTCAAGTTCAAGTTAATTTATTTGTCTCTGTTCAAGATATATCAACAAAAATTACACATATTCTTGCAAAAGAAATCAGTGCACAGTACAGAAATAATAAAAAAATAAACAAGAATGTTAAGAGTAGAGAGGTGCCTCACCAACTTGTTGGAAACTGTGCTGGCGTGGCACCTGGGGAGCGGTCAGGTTTGCCTGCCCCCTTCCACAGCCCTGACTCTCCGTTGGCGATCCTTCCTTCTTTCTTCGTCGCTCATTTGCCTCGCGGCCAGCGGAGAGAGTCCATGACAGGCCCCTAATAAGTGTCGGGGCAGCTGCTGGAGGACTCTTGCACACCCCCCTACAGGGCATGCTCTGCCACGTCTTTTTGTCATAGTTGACCTTATCTCCTAGTATTCCTTGCCAGATCTTCACCCAACATGTCAATGAGGTAGATGGTGCCCTCTTTAGAGAAGAGATACCGAACTCTGAGTGCCTTATCATCATACATCTCCAGTGGATTCCACCAATCCAAGTGGTCCCTCTGTGGTCTGCCCTGCGGTGCTCTGTTCTCATGCACCTGCCTGATGTTTGGCATTTTGACTCTTTCACATGGAAGAGACAGAGAGGGGAAAACATGATCAGTTACTCTTCCTGTGTAATCTTAGTCTTGGTTTCCTTACTGCAAAAACGTAGACACCTTGTCAGCATCTTCTTTGACGCCTCTTATAATGTTACTTTAGGTCACATTGATTTAGAAGAAAGAGGAATTATGGACATGAGGGACCTTTCCCCCATGTTAATCAGTTTCAATGGGGGATCTTACCTCATCCTTTTGGCATATGTGGCTGCTGTCATCTTTTTCACCACTCCGGATGGTGTGGCTGTGCTGCATCCACGCAGAGTTACAGGGCTGTCAAGCACATTTCCAGTGGCAAAGAGGCAGAAACGCAAGGCTAATGAACAACCTGCAGACTTGCAGGTAATGCTTTGCTTCTATTCAGTGGATGTTCCAAATCATGTTTTAGCTAGTCAATTTGAAACATGACACCCTCCCTGTTAAATCTATTTTTCTTAAATATATCTCTATCACCGTAGATCTCTAAGTGGGTTTGTCCTGACCCTAAAAAACCTTTTCCCTTCTTCTAGCACTTCTTCTGTTGTTGTAGGGATTTTTACAGCTCTGCACTCGGATGACTAAGTAAGATGTGTGCCGTTTGAGTATGCATTTGCTGGAGAGATCCTACACAAAAAGGGGGAATAGGATCAATCAATAGCAACATATAAGGACCAACTTCTCAGTTTTTCAAGGCCTATTGCTTTTTCTTTCTTTGACTGTGCTTCTTTGCGAATATCTGGTCACAATACTTGATCCTCGTACTCAAGGACTCTGATAATAACATGCGAAATGTTAGTAAGACTTAATTTAAAAAAAAAAAAAATCTATCAAGAATATCTTCATCTTTAAAGCAAGAAAGTAGTTCATAGTACATGCATATTTGTGCTGTGTTTATAATTGGAAACAAAACACTAAATACCAGCAGCATAAAATTGTAGAGCTGTCATTACCTGCAGGAATAGAGAGAGTTTATTTCTTAACCCTATATGTGTTACACAGTAAATGTGTTGAATGTCAGGGTACTTTACAGTGTTTTGGTATATCCACTTCTAATGGTTGTTTTCTGTCATGTGAAGGCAGAAAATGGGGCAAGTTATACATCATTTTGAAGGTATTGAAGTAACGCATCTTTTGAAATAATGTTCGGATGAAGGGCGCCCCCACAGCTCAAGTAGGGCGCCCTCATAGTCGCACAAAATTGCTCTCCGGAAACATTCATGTAGTTTCCAACCACATTTTGATAGACACAAAATAAAATAATCCCTAGATGATTATAATCATGTTGTAGGAAATTTATTCAGCTTTTCAATGATATATCTTTCCTTTTCATATCTTTTTTCGTTACAAAGTTATAAGCGAAACTACACGAATACGTACCCTTACAAATTATCGTAAAATATGTCTTTATATTTTTTTTATATATTTTCTTTCAATGTTGTGAGAATGTTATGCCATGGGTCGAATCCATCTTCACCTCGTGCCACCTCCGTGGCGTTGTCGTTAACGTGTATCATTCTGTTCACAAGAGCATATAGCCAAAATGGCATTACTGCGTTGAAAAACGGTGTTGCCTGGCTGGCTCGTGTTGACCAAAAATCTGTCAAACGCTTCTTTCTGACAAGTCCCATGTTGAGAGTTATGCCCAGGTACTTTTTCAGAAGAGCTACCGTCACTCCATTATCAGGCCATCTTTTGAAACGAGAATGGGGATGTTCCCTAATCCATTCAACCACAGAGTCATCTGCCAAGAAGGCGTCGGCATAACGGTTTGTCTCTCTTTTGATGTGAACCATCATGTCTTGGTCAAAGAAGAACTCAAAGTATTCAATTGGCTGGCTATTCCTGGTGGTACATGCCGTGGCCCAACATTCCTCGGCAAAAATGCTTTCATCGACGCTGGGTCACGCTCAGGCTCAGGGGGCTGTACAGGTATCCATACGGAACCTCCGTCATCACTTCCCCGGCGCTGCCCGGCTGCAGCTGCAGCTCCGTGCTGGTCAACACGTCGCTGTTTCGCGATCGCTGCAGGTACACTGCCACCATCGCCATCGTCAGAGCTAGAACTTCGATATGGATCTGATGGAATTCCATAACTTGATGTTTCTGAATCTATGTCTATGTCAGATCCTGCAGTACTTTCCTCATCAATTCTGAAACTTTCAAACAATCCCGGCCGATCTCGATTGCGAGAAGTTGAGGGAACATCGTCGCTCATGACTCGATTTTCACACTTGCTTCTTCACGATCATTCACAATAACAACACTTCGCACGTGCGGGTCTCAATACGCAATGTTCACAACAACGACGCTACATCTCAGCAGATCGATCGAAAACGACCCTTCTTTTTCTCATGAAATGAAACACGTTTTTTGATTGGTTCATGGAGTTACGGTAATTTTTTTTTATTCCTTTATTCATTCTTCAGACACTAGGCCAATCACAAATGATTTTTCATATATGTAGCTCCGCCCAATAAGGAGCAGCTGTCAATCAAATCTCGGGCCGATTTAATCGGCCCAGGCATTCTGGCGGCAGAATGTGGGCCGATTAAATCGGCCCTTGACATATATAGGGTTAATCTCGTAGTATTCCTTGCCAGGTCTTCACCCAACATGTCAATGAGGTAGATGGTGCTCTCTTAAGAGAAGCGATACCGAACTCTGAGTGCCTCGTCATCATACGGCTCCAGTGGATTCCTCTGATCCACAAGGTCCCCCTTTGGTCTGCCTAGCAGCTCTCTATTCCTCTGCACCCCTCCCCCCCCCCCCCCAAAAAAAAAAAAAATACTGCATTGCTGTTTTCAAGGTTGGCATACCTGGAAATTTGAGGAACGTGGATGGGGCACCTCCTGCCCTGTTCGATAAACTCGATCACAGTGAACTGCCCCAGGTCAAGCACATAACCCGCAAGGACCTTGTGGAACTCCAGATATCAACAGTACCATGAATTAGCCCTGTTTTCTTGTTATGGTAATGGGGTCGACCAATCCCACAGATCTAACAGGTGTTCAGGAGCATCCTGCTCTAACATTACTTGTACTTGCTGCACTATAGGACTCTGATGTATAGCCATCTGTACTTTATTAATTAAATTATCAAAATATTCATCAAATTCTTCTTAAAATATTTGCTTTATAATACATGTAGAATGATTGTTTACACTCTGTTCTGACGATTATGGCGACTTGATCTGAAGTATTTTCAATCAAGTGAATCAAGTGATTTTTTTTTTTTGATTTTTTTTTCTGGGCAATGGTCTGTCTGGCTCATGTGTCTATATTGTACAGCTAGAGAACTTTACTCTCTCTGGCAGAGTTATTATTCAACATCTGCTCACATATTTCATTCAACGTAAATAGGAGGCAAAAATTCCTGAACTCTGCGTGCATATACAGTGTATGCTGTCACAAAACTGTTTGCTTTCTCCTGAAACACAATATGATATTCCTGTATCTTTTTTGAATCACCGTTGGATGGTAGAGATACAATGCTCATAATTGTTCCAATAAAGAGACATGTTTAAACAAAAATAATTCTGCTCAGTACAGTTTTTGCAGTACCATGAACAAGTCGTGTGATGTTTTAAGCAAGATGTATTAGATTGAATACTTTGATGGAATGCAGTATATTGAAGCTCTTGCCCATTTGCAAAAAAATAGAAATAAATAAATAAAGAAAGAAAGAAAGAAAGAAAAATTGATGAGTGTTAAAATGACTTTCATTTTGTCGATATGATGGTGCAAATAACAGAAGAGTAAAATGTGCAATGGATATCACCAAAGTTCTCCATGTCTGTTTCACTTTTTTCTAAATGTGTGTTGTATGTAGTGACATAATGTGATTGTGAGTTGCAAAACCTACATGAGTGACTGTGAGTATGATAATGAGATAACCATGTTCATTACTTGTTTTTAAGGGAGCCTCAACTCAGTCTGTGTTACTTCAAGTTGGATATGGACTTAGATGATTAAATGAAGATGGTCAGGTCCCTGTTTGTTTCATTTTCATACTCTTCAAAAGGTAATGTTGTATTCACGTTGGGAACTAATTTTGAATAACTTTCTATTAACTTTGTACACATACTGTTAGTATATTTATATTTTTCCCTTCCACTTGCTTTCATGATCCAACTTCACATGCAGTTTTGTTTTGTTTTTTTTCAAGAATTCCAGGGAAGGATTTCTATAAAGAAGAATTGTCTTTCAACCACAAGAGTGAAAATGGGTGGGGGTCGAGCAATTCATTAGCAAAACAGTTAAAAGGGATGTCCACAACTTATCCAATATGTAACTTATGTCTTTTCAATAGGCATAACTTTCCTATTCCGTGCCATACTGTGTACGCCAAATATTTCGCGAGGTTTTTATTTTCCCGAGTTTTGTGAGTTGGATGCTATTCGTGAAATGAAAGACACGCGAAAATATGAGTCTGATCCCGATGTGGATATGATGTACGCACATACATTTCTGCGTTCAGCATAAGACTCCATGATCGCGAATTTAACCACTCGCAAAATCGTTGGGAATTCCCGATTCGTGAAAATTTAGACTCGCAAAATATGTGGCGTATACAGTATTTGTTCAGGTTTCTACTCATTTCTCTCTCTCTCTCTCTCTCCTTTCAAACAATCAAAGTATCATGACATACTAGTGTTCATGGTTTTCTGACATTTAGTGATATCAGAAAGAATGTGCTTGCATCAGTTTTATATGCAGGTCATTGAAAATTATTTGAACAATAAAAATAAATAAAAAATAGTGATTGATATTATTACACGTGTGTACAGCAAAATAGGATGTGATCATATTGTATATTGACCAAAGACCCCACTCCCCCCCCCCCCCCAGCTCTCCACAGCTGCCCCTCCTAACCCTATAATTCATGATTTATTCCAATCCCCTTCACCCTCTCGTAATTCTCCCTTGCACCTGTTGATACCCCCCACCAGTTATACACAAACACCTGACACATACATGCAGACCCATGCACACACTACACACAAAAACCCCCCACAAAAACACACATACACACACACACACCCATATGCGCACACATACAAACACACACGCACTATATGCAACAAAAAAAAAAACAACAAAACACACATACACAAAACATGCACATACCCACACACAAAGAATACCATTCTTTTAAATGATAACTGCAAAAAGTTTTACTACTGTAGATATGCTGGGATCTAACTGATATTCCTTGGAATGAGAGGACGGAGGTATGTGAGGACAGTGATGTTTGGTCATACATATATATCACATTTTGATTTATCATGCAGGTATGCAAGTCTAGCAGATATCAGATATATATTCATTAATGTATCAGATATATATATTATGCCACAGATATCAGATACATGTATCACTGTTTCAAGAAAGCATATAGAACATAAAACTTGCCATTCTTTCTTACTCTTCCTTTGGTTGTAATAAAACTTTCATTTCTCCTTCTTGATATCACCCTGTTATTAAAGTCAAAATAAACATGCAATGGATGGAGTTTCCCCTGAGAGCATTTTAACATGGCAAGTACAGGTCTAAACAAGGTCGCCGTTGTCTCGCATGCATATTAATGCACGATTTTCAGCCATAAGCCTGATACATTGCCACAAGTGCTGGACTTCATATTTAAAGGTAAGGAAATTACACATCACAATCCATGTATTTGCTGGTTACCTCAATGGTTACTTTTGATGCCCCCCCCCCCCCCCCCCATTCATTATGGAACTGGAAAGTATATTGGCGATGGTCATCATTTTCATTCTCCACACAAATACATGTATTTCCATCTGTCTTTGGACAAAATACAGTGAGGAAAGCAAAATTCTTTCTGTGTTTGGCAGAGCGGATATCCAGATGTCCTAGAACCTTTCCCTCTTGTGAAGGCAATTTCAAGCTTTAGACATCGCTTTATGGATAATTCTTATCCATCTATGGGAGTTGCTAGTTTGGTATACATGAAGCATATTAATGTGAAGCCAAGTTTTGGAGGGAATAGAGCCATCAGCCATATGCAATTTAACAGTTTGGGTCACGTAATCCAGATTACGCTCCCTCTGTACAAGTTACTATAATCATGATAGAATATAAGGAAAGAATATCACTTCCATACTAAAAGCAAGTATTTACACACTGTATCAAGGAATGGCAACCGTCTTTGTGTGATATGCCATTAATATTCAACCAACTTTATATCTTGCACAAAAATTTGATCTCAATGTCATGTAATAACACATTTTCTCATAGATAAGTTTGTTCGGTTTTTTTTTTTCCCAATGGTATTAAGATTTTCTAAATGCAGTGGTATGGTGGTAACAAACAACTTTCCACTGTCCCAGCTCGTAGGCTAGAATTAGAAATATTATTTTCTTATATATGGGTCTTTCCATCGGGTTGGGGCACAAAACATAACATAGATGTGAAAATTTCATCATCTAAAAAACTTTGTTTTTTGGTATGTTCTAGTTACTACTCACATATTACAATATTAATCTGTTGTCATATTCACTCTATACTTATGATAATGTATTTTAGGAGCATTAGAAGAAAGACATGTACATAATACCTATGTGACTCGGACACCAAAGTCATATTTTTTCAGAAAATTTTATTAATACTGTGAAATTTAGATGTTAAACATTGTTTTAATTATTGAAAATACAAGATAATAAATGCAGCTTTAAAATGACACAAAATTTGACATAGTATATATTTTACATCATGTTGTGTAGGGTGGTGGATATGTGACCTTTAGCCTCTCAGGAATATCTTATTTTCCAAAATGAAAAGAACATTTTTCCTCCCAAAGGAACAGGAAAAGATTAAACTGCATTCTTCATCAGAAAAATAAACAAATAATTGTATATTAAGTCTGGGAGAAAGATTAAATGCATTCCATAAAATATGATTAGAATGCAGTAAATTGATCAAAGAGATACCTATATGATGAGGATACCGTGTCCGCATCACATAGGTAAATAGTTTGTGATTTACATGCACTGACCTATGATTTTTTTTTCTGCAGGCATACAAGGCTGATGAAAATGACTTTATGTGAAAGTTTATAACTGCAGCTTCCAAATGAAATAAAAGTTCGACAAAACTAAATGTTAAATTATGTAGTTTGGTGTGTTGAGTATGACTGTTACACTGCCAGCACTGTGTTCAATATCACATTGACAAATAAACAAACTTGTTTTTTTCCTCTTTAAGGAACAGTAGGGCCTATAGCTTGAAAATGCACCTAAGTGAGGAAATGAAGGAATCGTCTTTGAAGACATGAATAAACATTAAATGTATTACATCACATATATAATAGAATGGCAAATGCACCATAGAATACCGATGTGATGCGGACACCGCAGTTTTGATCAAATGTTCAGTTGCATGCAGAGATGCTGGAAGAATGCCTGTACCCCATGATGATCATGCTTGAGATCATTTGTTATGTAGATTAGTGAGTGTGTCATCGGTTTTTGGTGGCATGAACAGCGATACGTGCATACAATAGGGTGGACGGTTGCTTGTTGATGCCCCCAATGTCCAGCCTGGACCTCGTCCTGCATGATGCATTGGAAATTCTCCGCATAGTCCAAGACCATTACTACTGACCCTGGTGGAGGGTTCTTGATCACATCATTGTACTGCTGATGTTGCCAACACCAACGAAACAGATGTCCTGAAAATGAGTGTAGCTCAGTACATAGCTCTTGCACAAGCTCTGCAAGTTTCCCTACCTTCGTTACCAGCTTCATGCGTTTTACTGTTCCCTCCTTTACTAACTTCAACCTTTGCCATGTAACCACCTCTAGCTGGTTCCTGCCCACCTTGTCAATTAGTGGTTTACACCTGTCTCTTACTTTGTTCACCCCACAGTTCTCACATTTGCGGTTGATGCATGCCGGTGTTTGGTCTTCTTGGTTGCACAAGGTTTCTTTCGATACTTGGAATTCATCGTTTATAAATACGATGTGATGTTTTGTACAGAGATTCTTGAGGCATTTCAGCTTCAAGCTGATATTTCTACGGTACTCGCATAAGCATCCGCTCTTCTTACTCTGTGACATGGGTTTGATGTACCTTGGTCTCAAAAGGTAGAATGAGGATTTCTGTATTCACACATCTAGCATAAAGAGAAGATACTGTCTGCTGAAAATATGCTGTTTTTTCAAGAGTTTTTTTGTTTTTGTTTTTTTGCTTATAAAATGTATTTTTTGTTTGGAGTCTGAACAGAATGCTTCTCATAAAACTCTCTTACAAGCTGCTTGGTGCTGTTTTGAAGGCCAAATGGATTTACATATCGATTTTTCATTTGTCAATTGATCAGGCACTTTCTGGTGACACCGAATTTTGAAGCCACTAGTCGATACTTTTTGAGACAAGAAACAGATGACACCAGCCCCCTGCGGACTTCACTGATCTTCTTGCTTCTCTTTTTTTTTTTTTTTTTTTTTTGTCTTCTTCAGCTCTTTGGCCACGCCATCTGTGACTATTGATGCTATATCACTTTGATTCATTTTTATCCCCTTTCTCTCCAATTCTCTCTGCTTTGCAGGCGATGATTTCGTGATCAGTTCACTGATTGTATCAGCGTAGATAACAGGTTCAGATGAAATGGCCATTCAGGCTTGATGGAGTGCCATTCTCTTGGCAGAACCAGATCTATTGTTTGAAGCACCAACCTTGTGTTTAGATCTTGCCAGGAGTTTTTCTTCTTTCTGTAGTTCCTTCTCCTTCTCATCATATTGTTTCTTTTCTTTTTCTTCACTGGCAGATTTTTGTTCTTGTGCTTCTTTCTGAAGGTTTTTAGAAATCATTTCTTTTTCTCTAAACAGTCTCTCCCATCTGAACTGTAAGAGAGCCTCCTTCTCTAATCTATACCGAGACCGTCTTTTTGCATTTACTTCATCCCGCTTCTCTTTTGACCATCGAGATCTCTCCTCATGCTTTGCCTCACGCCACTTTTTCCGTTCTTGTGTACCACTATGTTGCTCTTTTATAGATGGCTGCTTTCCTTTTTTCTTTTTTGACTTAGCTAAATTGTCCTCTTTCTTTCGTAGGGGATAACGTCTGGACCGTTCTCTTGAAAGTATCCTAGCTCTTTCTTTTTTGTCTTCTGTCATCGTTGCACGCTTGTATCGGGCATACTCAGCTTCATATTCTTTGTAAAGTCTGTACTGCTGTGGAGTCATCTTAGCCCTCCAGTGAACCTTCGGTATTTCTTGTTGATTAGAGTCATCTTGCTTCCTCTGACTGCGCGTTGAAGGTTTACAAAATGGCAGCGAGACTTTCATAACCTTCTTCATGGCATGAGCCGCATTCCTGTGAATACATTAAAAATTGTGATATTTTATTCCTGGTTAGAAAAAGACATTACTGTTCTATTCAAATAATGTGTGTATATTTACATGTTCACACATAAAGGTATTGAATAATTATATTGAAGAAACTGATCATATAAACTGAAATTATCTTAGGCTTCCCCTGTGCGGATTTTCCTTTTTTTTTTATACAGACCTTAGTAGATTTGCAATTATTTAGGGAGAATATGTAAACTTAAAGCATATTAATAAAAATGTTTGCATTATATGCTTATATATGGGAAGGTAAACCCAAAGAGCAATGTGGATTGAGTGAAAGCAGCAACATTAGTAGAACACATCAGTGAAAGTTTGAAGGAAATCGGACAATCGATGCAAAAGTTATGAATTTTTAAAGTTTTGGTGCTGGAACCGCTGGATGAGGAGACTTCTAGAGGATATGACGTATGAGTGGACAACAATACAAAGAAAATATAAAGGATATTCAACAAAAATTCACTTTTCTAGAATTATGAAAGAACAGTGGACCAACCGCTTTCAGAAAGCAGGGGGAATAATTGCTACCCTTAACATATGTCAATATCAAGTTGATGGAATTTGTAATTTTCATGAAAAATTGATTTTTGTAGTATTTTCTTTAGATTTTCTTGATATTGTAGTCCACTCATACATCATAACCTCTAGTAGTCTCCTCATCCAGCGGTTCCAACACCAAAACTTTAAAAATTCATAACTTTTGCATCGATTGTCCGATTTCCTTCAAACTTTCACTGATGTGTTCTACTAATGTTGCTGCTTTCACTCAATCCACATTGTTCTTGGGGTTTATCTTCCCTTTAATAATAAAGTAACAGAAAAGTAAAATGTAGGACAGTGAATTCAAATAGATATAAACATTTAATTAGTTTTAGATAGAAAGAATATGCAGCCTGATTAATTAATGTGCAGTGGGGGATAAGATATCTCAAATTTCACTCAACTCAACATTTCCAATCACTCACATAAATTTAACTTAAATCAGACATCAGGACGCATCAAATTGGACGTTGATTTAGGTGTTGTTTCTCTTCACTCTTATGCTGAGGTATGGTGGCTTTTAGTACGGCAAGCCATTATTTGAAAGAAACCATAGCTTATCCTACTCCCATGAAATAGATGGTTAATAATGTTTCCTTTTGCATGGACAGAATAAGCCAAGAGTGAAGAAGAACGACACCTAAATCAACGTTTAACTTAATGCTTCCGATGTCCGATCTAAGTTAAACTTACGCGAGTGATTGGAAACGAGATATTAAGAAATTTATGTAATTTGGGTGGAATTCGGTTCGGTGAAATTAAAGATCTTCTTAAATACGATACTGCATTAGTGCCAATTGATAGTCTAGGAGAATATAATTCACAGGGCTGTAACTTTTAAGAGCTCATAAAGTATTACAAGTTAAATTGATTGGGTTTTTTATGCATGCCATTAGCAAAACTATAATTCAGCTTTAATCTTCAGTAAAAAAAAAAAACACACCTAATCTTCCTCATTTCAGTGTTTTTTTCTTCTGTGTTTTTTTTTTTTTATCGGTGAAATTCAAATTCAAGATATCTTCTTAAATACAATACTGAATTAGTGCCAATTGATGGTCTAGGAGAAAATAATGCACAGGGCTGTAACTTCTAAGAGCTCATAACATATTACAAATAAAACTTGGTTCTGGATTTTTTCTTTATTTTTTTTTTATGTAAGCCATTACCAAAACTATAGTTCAGCTTTAATCTTCAGTACAAAACTTCACATTACAAAACTTCACAAAACTTCACAGTACAAAATCTTCACCATTTCAGTGTGTGTTTTTTTTTTTATTATTATTCATACATACACAGTATACACAATAATCCATTTTCTCTCTAGTAGAGATCGTACCAGGCATATGGCGTGGGGGGTTAAAACTTTTTTTCAGCATTCGGCGGTTTGATGACTAAAAAAAAACCAAAACAAAACCAAACAAAAAAAGCAAATCACCGAAAAAGTGTCGGCCATGAAAACTTTTGGGGGATGACTATAAAAAAAAAAAAATTAAAAAAATTAAAAATCTTTTGAAATCTCGTCAGTGCAGTGGGAGCACTCTGCCCCCTCCCCATAGGTATGCTAGTGATACCACTTTCACTTTCATTTAAACATAGATATATGCCATGGGAAAGAAAACTGTCATAGGTACCCTACATGCTAACATGGTAATGCTTTTTTCAAACAGTAATTTACACACATCTCCCAGCCATAAAACCAATCTCATTTGAATCTTCAGCAGCACACCCAACAAACCATGGCATGGAATACGGACGCTTTTCCCAAAAAGTAAAAAAAAAAAAAGAAAAAAGAAAAAATCTAACTGGAAACAAAAAAGGCACCAGTATTATAAGTATTCTATGCCTATCTTTTCTAACATGATTTGCCAGTGAACAGTGTCTGTGCCCAGCCAGCTATAATGTAGTTAATAAAGGGTGTGTACTGTTCTGGTTGAGGTGAGGATTTTGCTTTTAACGTTTTGTGAGACATTCAGAAACCACTCCATGAGATGTCAAAGAGCATGCAATTCTAAGGGGTATCAAAAAATTATTTGATGAAAATCTGTTTTTAAATGGCCGAGATATCCAAAAACAAGGTGAAACAAAGAGATCGTAATAAAAGGCGTGGCCTGTGCTAGTGGCCTTTTATTATCACTTTTTTTTTTTTGGATATCTCAGCCATTTGAAAACCAAATTTCCGTAAATAAACGTTGAATCCTTCTTAAAATGTTATGCTCTTTCATATTTTCATAAGAGGTTTCTCATTATCTCACTTAGGAATGTTATATGTATCACCACCTCAACCAGTCCTACTGTACTGCCGATTAGTGTACAGTCCCTTTAAGTTAGAGAGGCCTAACCACAAATCATAATCATCAGTATAATTATGAATTCAATGATCAAGATAACTACTTAAATTCATACAAGGACAAGGTCTAGAAAATTGAAAGATTCGAACGTTGAGTAGACTATCGATACCGATACCGGTATTCAGGCGTATTCAAGGCCAATAACAACACAATTGTTAACATGTGAGGCTACACTAAAAGAAAATCTACGATAGAAAACCCAACACAACAATGCAGATATTTATGACTATTTAAAAGTCTTTAGACAGACGAAAAACTAATAAAATTAGACCCAAAACATGGCACGAATAATGGTCCTGGACTAAAAAAATGCCACTTGCAAAATATAAATCAGGGAGCCGTAAAAATGCTCTTACCGATGTGACGAAGACGACATCGTTGCCACAGTAAAACCATTCATAAAACACTATAGGCAGCATGCAGGCGCGGCTTGTGTGCAGCATGCAGACGGCGCCTGCCTCCGGCGCGCTCCCGCTCGCACTGCTAGCTGAAACTTGCATTCCTTGCGGTCACATTGTTGTTCTTGTTTTGTGTTTAGTGGCGTTACCATTCTCTTTAGAATATTTACGCCAAATACTGCTCTATATGTTTCTTTTCCTTTTGTCATTTTTTTTCACAAAAAAGAAAATATTATAATGAGAATCCTTGGTCAGCTGTCGGTACGTCTATTTGCCTATTATATCTTCTGGCCAATCCGGCTTATTGTCTCGAGCAGACTCTCAGCCGTTATAAACGGCCTAGTATATATGCCCCTCCGATATCAGGCAGTAGAGTCCGATGCTTTACCAACACAGCACTGGAACCTCAGTTGGTCCGATTCAAAGCCAAACAAAACAAACAATATTAATAAGATATAAATATATATACATGTAGTAATCACATACAAATTCTTGAGTAAGGTAAGCAGTCTCTGGGCTGTGGTGCGCATGAATTGCCTCTTCAGAATACCTCGAGGCAGGGTTAGTACAAACTATATTATGTACACTCATAACATGCATGAAAGTTTATCTAAAATCTTTGTGATCTTTTAACATACAACACAAGAGCTCTTTGGTATACTGAGTTAGTTGAAATTAATAAACTTTGAATGCTGTTCTCATGAATTTTTGTTTCAGCTAACATCATAGATCTGGGTATTATCTGGGGCAGAACATAAGAAAATGATCAACTGTTTCTGAGACGTTACAATATTCACACATACCCGACACAATGTTGGTTTATTTTAAACAAATTGTCATTTACCTAAGTTCCCCACCCTGAGGCAATGTACAATATTGTCTCAGCTCTTCTGTCATTCAAACTGCATAAATATGTAGGTCTGAGAAACCTTTCGTTGAACATATTTGAGGGGGAATTTGTCTCCTCCCATTTAATTTGACATTTTGTGATATAATACATTTTCAATAGTTTGTTAAATTCATATTAATTCAACTTGTTATTCACTTGTATATATAGAAACATTTTGTAAAGCCTTTTTTGCTGCTTTATCTGCCACTTCATTCCCTGTTATTCCACAGTGTCCAGGAATCCATTCCAAACTTACTAATATTCCCTTAAAATATAAATTAGTGCAGAAATTTAATATTTCTGTAACAAAATTTTCTTCTCTTTAAGATCGTATGGCTTGAAGGGCACTGAGTGAGTCACTGAAAATAACTACTGTTTGAAGTGCTGGTAATTGATCAATCCAATACAAAGCTAGCATGATAGCCGCTAATTCAGCTTTATAAACAGATGTTTGGTTCTGCATTCTTTTACTCTGAACATATTTATACACTGGCACATAAAATGAAGAGGCTACCTTGCCTTCGAGTGATTTGGAGCCATCTGAATATATATATATATATGTATATATATGTATATATATATATATATATATATATATATATATATGTAATTCCATAAAATAGGGACCCACTTTGTGACATGCCTATTTTGCCAATAAAATCAGAAAATCAGATTTTTGTTCAACATAACTTTAAAAAACATACATATTGAGTAAGTCCCTTGAAAACTGACTGAAAATTAACATTATAAACTGAAATTCAAGGAAGTCAGCATACCAAATTGCAGTGTATGGGGAAAAAATGGTTCACCATGTAAAGGGGACACCATTCGTGTCCCCCTTACACGGTGAACCATCCATTTTGGCATCTTACCACATATTTCAAACTAGTTCTATGTTTGTTTAAATAGAAGTGATTATTTTGAAGTACGAAATTAACTATACTATTGAAAAAATGACACAACCCCTATTTTTGGCCAGGAAAAAGATTCTTCAATGTTTCTCGTGTAAGGGGAACACCAAATATCATTTTTGCATTTTTTTCTTCAAAATAATAGAGTGGTCAGTTGTTGATACCTGTTACAAATAAACCACAGCTACATTGTAAAATATGCCAATGAGGAGCAATTATTGTTGTGACAAGACACAAAAAATTAGCTATCACTGTGCCCCGACGTAATATTTAGGGGGACACCAAAGCCACGTGTGTGAAAATTATAATTTGGTCTTTTTTTTTTCAAATTTATTTATTTTACCCCAATTTTCTCTTGAAATCTTTTAAGCTATGTGATTGCTACCAAAATAACAACAAACAGTTCAACACTGGTCCTTAATATGGATTCCACACTCATAAATCAAGGTTTCTCGTGTAAGCAATTATGGGGACACAAAAACTTACACGTGAAACGTCTTTCTTGGGATTTACGTGCGCAAATGTGTATCAATATGCATGAATTATATCTATAGTGTTCAAAATTTGCTCGTCTTTTATCATTTTTGACCACTTAAAATAGAGTTTAATCCACAAATAAGCTGTAAATCTGTCTAACTGGTGTTACAGTAAAATGTCACACAATTTTGCCCAAAAACGTTGTGATTTTGCACTTTTTGTCAAAATTCATGTGGAACTTTGAAAAAGCATTTTCTATATTTTACTTTGAAAAGGAAGATACCTCAATAACAGTATTTAGAAGTAAAATTGATTTAGGGTATATAATTTTTAAGCAATGACAATATGAAGCAAATAGAAGGGGCATTTAACTAGTGGGACCCTTTTTAATGGAATTACCCATATATATATATATATATATATATATATATACATGTAAATAGTTTTGCCATTTGATATACATTGTTGAAATTTGAGATAGTCTTCTTTGCAGACTTCAAAATAAATTGATTTTTTTACCAACGTGATGAAATTTGGATGAGACACGAAGACCAAAAAAGGGAACTTTACGTCCCATGCGATTTTAATGGCATGGGACTTCCAATTACATTGATGTTGTGATTATATATTTATGGCTGAAGACTGAGTTAATTGAACTATGATTTATATTATCATAATAGAGAATGGAAGTTCAGACTAACCTGCTTACCTACGTGACTCTATTTTTTTTTTTCTTTGGACACGAAACATAACGTCGGTATTGGAATTTTTTGTTGATTGCTTTGGAATGTTATTTTTGCGTTTCCTGTCCCAGATTTATAGCATAGGTGAGCCCAATCTTTCTGTTTGATTTCAGCAACATCACAATCATCCAGTAGTGAGCATTTTTTTTTTTTTTTTAGTGTTTGGCTGAATAGAGCATAAATTTCTGTTACATGACCCCCAAAAGAGGGTGAGACACCAACAAAAACAAAAACAGAATATGAATGATAATATTTTATTTGTTAACTTTTAAGCACACATACATGCAGTCACCCACAACAAATGAATTTTAGGCATTTGACTATTAACTTGAGGAAGATCATCATAATTATCTCAAGATAATCAAAATCATACCATGTGCCCCAACCCCATGGAAAGACCCATATACGTCTTTTTGATCATAAAAATCATGCAAACATTTGACAAGATTTCGTGAACAAGTGTAAGAGTGTGAGTGTGACATTTCGTAGGGTAATATTGATATTGGTATTGGCCACCATAAAGGCCGGCGTGAACCTTGGAAGAGCCTTCCCTGGTCGAGAGAGTAATACCTCATTACTTCACATGTCATTATTTCTTAATTACTCGCCGTGACATAACTAAAAAGTCCCATTTCCCTCACATTTCACACTACCAAGACGAGCAGCAGGCCTGGACATTCGGAGCATAAGAGCGCAAGAATTTCACACAAGTTATAGTACACTGAGCATATTCACATGGAAAATCAAAATGTGTGTGGGGGGGGGGTAAACAATCTTATTGCTTTATATTGTACCATTTTATATTGCTGGCAATAGGGATTGTTCTGTGTAATGTCAATTTACAGTACAACCGATCGATGATAGATTATTAGTAGTCATGGCTAAACTTCTTTGCAGATAAGACAAATATTTGGGTCATATTGCACCTTCATGTCACACCGATGAAACTCCGGTGACGTCACACTGTCCAGAAATTGACATGATGACCATACGAATATGGAATTTTCAATTTCGCACCAAATCAACTCCGAACTTGGTCAAAAGCCAATCAAGAGCCGAAGCAAATACGATGCCTACAGTAGGTCACACGATGTCATCCGAACTACACTAGAAGATTACACGAAGATGTGAATCTCTGGAATGAGCGTTACAAGATCTGCGGGCTGTTTTGTTTTTGTTTTGTTTGGAGGTTTTTTGGGAGGGGGGGATAGCTTGCAGAAGATTTTCCGCCGCTCACGAAGTTGCCAGAAAAACTCTATTGACGGTCATACGATGGTGTAAGGTGCCCTCACGAATGACAAGAAGTTTAGAGGATTAGAGCCGAAAATGAGTATTTCCTTTATTTTGTGTCCATCTCTACTCATTTTCGGGACAGTGTGATGCCGTCGTAAATCCATTGCATCGTCCGAAAGAGCTTCGTGTTCGTATCTGAAATTAATTTTATTCCACTTGTTCGCTCACCACCGATTTTGTATAATACTATCTGAGTGCTGTATCACTATGCCAGCATAATAGTCAAAGAAGATCTCTGCTTGTTCATGCTATTCATCACGCGCAGATATCTCACCCACGCTCATCATTGCACTGAACACTGACTGCTTGTCAGCGAGAAGTCTATCGGGTGTGTCCATCTCGACGATCTGACCCGAATCGAGCACCATGATGCGATCCGAGTCGAGCACGGTGTGAAGGCGATGGGCAATGGTCAGCACGGTGCGGTCAGCAAATTCTCGGCGAATTGTGGCTTGGATGAGGCTGTCCGTCTCGTTATCGATGGTGGCAGTGGCCTCGTCCAGGAAGATAATCTTAGAGCCACGGAGGAGAGTTCTCGCTAGGCACAGGAGTTGTCTCTCCCCGGCTGAGAAGTTTGAGCCTTTTTCCATCACTGGCGCCTCGAGCTGCATCTCGGCAATCGCCACCTTCTCTTTCATGGAGGTCTTCTCCAAGGCGTCCCAGATGTCATCGTCGGAAAACGTGTTGTAAGGGTCGAGGTTGTAGCGGACGGTGCCGATGAAGAGGACAGGATCCTGAGGAATGATGGAGATTCTCGAACGGAGGTCTCGGAGACTGATTCCAGCGATGTCCAGACTATCTATAGATATTCGTCCCGTTTCTGCTTTCACTAGCCGGAAGAGTGCGGCGGCGATGGACGATTTACCCGAACCGGTTCTGCCTACAATGCCCACTTTTTCTCCGGCGTGGATCTGGAAGGAAAGATCTTTGAGGACTAGAGGAAGATATGGCCTGTACCTCATATTAATTGAGCTGAAAATGATGCCCCCTTGTTTCGGCCAGTTTTCCGGAATGATATGGCAGGAATGATCGGCCTCTTCCCGTTCTAATGTGTTGATATAATCGGTAATGCGTTCTACAGACGTAAAACGGGCAAGAGTTTCCATTGCCTGTCTCGTACCAAACTGAAGCATGCCAAGTATCTGTACCGAGTAGGACAGCGCTAATCCGGCGTAGGCAGCCGCGGTACTTCCGTGGGTGCAAACTACAGATATTCCTATGAAGAGCTCTGCAAGTGCTACGATAAAGTCTAGCCTGAATGCGAGCCATCGCTGACCGACGGTGAACAACATCCGAGGACTTGAGTTGTCGTCAATGAGGTTAGTGCACTGATCGAGGAACATCTGCTCTCTTGCAAACGCGCGGATCGTCACCTGAGCCTCGACGCAGGTTTTGAAGTGGCTCAGCAAAGGGGAGCGTGTCACGTTCTCGATTCGCTTTATATCGCGAATTCCCGGTAGAAAATGGAGGGACACCCAGATGAAGCAAAGGGAGAAGATCACGACGCCAATAATGAACCACGGAAAGACAGCGATGATGACACACACCGAGGCAACAACGGTTAGACTATTCCAGAGGAATGTCTCCAGAAGATTTGGAAGCGCCGTGTCAGTCTCGTCGATGTCTCGCGAGAAGCGATTGAGAACCCGTCCTGACGGGGTGGTGTCGAAGAAGCTCATTGGGGAAGAGAAGACTCGCTGTAAGAGAGACCGGTGAAGACTAGAGGCGGCCGAGACGGTGATGTACACGTAGAATAATACATTCACAATGCAAGCGACAAACACAGCAATCAAACTGAAAGAGTAGATTTTCGGATAATAGGTAAAGTCGGGATGTCCGAGGATGTCAGCTTGAGCATCACACGTGTTCGAACTAGAAGTGTTGCTAGGTAACGAGTCTTCCATGGCGCTCATCCACTTGCTCAGCCATGCACTGCTAAAAGCCGCACTGGCTGGACAGGTGCAGAACAATAACAGAGCAATAATGCATTTAATATAGCCTCCAGCGTGGTGACAGTATTGCGCGAAAGTCTTCAGACTGACTGACCCAGACTCTCTATTTTCTGCCACAACTAGAGTCCCGTTGTGTTCGCCCTCTCTCCTTTTTCCATCATGTGTCTTTGTGGGAAATGACTTTTCAACATCTTCATTGCCATCGCTGCTATGGTCATCAGCTGTTTTCCCATGAGTAACATCGAACGACCGTATGAGGGCAGCATACCCGGAGTCGTTCTCCATGAGCTGGGCGTGAGTTCCTTCTTCCGTTACGCGTCCGTTACCAATGACGATCACTCGGTCGCATCTTTTTAAAAACTGTGAAGAAAGATCGAGATTGATACTGTAAGAAAAAAGAAAATGTAACTCTCAGATCATGTCGTTGTGTCATCTGAGCTGACGCGATTGAACGGAAGGCCCTTGCAAAGCGAAGACCTCGACAACTATTATATGCTTTAATTTTTATCAAACCAAATAGCTTCTAATGCTCTTTTTGATAAGTGGAATAGATCACGGTATTGTTTCCTGGCTAAGCATGAATAAACGGATATAGTATTACTTAACGATGTGATTGCCGGCAAACCAAGACAAATCCACGTTCTTCCTTAATCCATAGCACACATGTTAATCACGTGATGAGATCGTACAAGACCTCACAGGGAAATTTCGGTTGATAGCCAGCGTCGCTCCGCAAAGTTTTCACCATTGAAAGTGGTATCATATAGTACAAAACACCCATCAACACGTTGTGAACATTCGTATTAAAACTAAATTGTCCAATAAAAGCATATTTTTTGCTTTAAAAATGCATTTGCGTTTTGAATGCCTCAATAAACGTGCATATGGGCTTATCTTGTTCTGAGGTGTCACCTACTCGATTCGCAGATGCGCGTACAAGGAAGTACAGAAATACATGAATAAAATAATAGGTAAAAATGAAGTCTACGTCAAGTTGCTTGTAGCTTGTTGACTATCGCTTTGCCTACCTGTAGTTGGTTCGTTACGAGAATGACCGTTTTATCTCGCAGCGCCCCCGCTATGCACTCCTCGAAGATGTGGGCACCGACTGTCGTGTCAACAGCATTCAGCGGATCGTCCAGAAGGTAGACATCCCTGTTGGCATACACGGCCCTTGCCAGGCTCACACGGTGCCTCTGCCCGCCGCTCAGGTTGATTCCCCGCTCACCGATTTCCGTCGAGTCTCCGCTCGGTAGCTCCTCGATGTCGTCGGCGAGGCAGGCCACCCGGATGGCCTCGCGATAGCAAGTCTCGTCGAAGTCGCCGTTTCCGAAGAGCAGGATGTTTTCCCGCAGGGTGGCGTTGACGATGATTGGATCTTCGGCGGTGTAAGCTATCGAGCCCCTCACAGCAACGGTTCCCATGGTAACACAGGTTTCTCCCAGAATGGTGTGCAGCAGCGAAGTCTTTCCGCTGGCCACGCTGCCACAAACACCGACAAGAGAACCCTGCCATCGAAATACATTTGGTTATGCATACATTCTCTGACACTTACACGCAGAAGAGTTAACTGTATCTAATTCAATCACCATTATAATGCACTATCATAATTATCACCATCATATTGATATAAATATAATGCTATTCCCTTTTCCTCCTGAAAAAAAAAGTAAGGAATGTGCTCTTTTTATTATGCTAGAAATTGTTCAACATGTCAAATTTTCCTCATGTCTTCTTTACATCCATTTGAAACTCTGATATCACGGATTGCTGTAGCCTTCTTGTCCAGAGATAGCGGTACGGACACTTTGAAAATTCAAAACTTTCGAACGGATTGTCCAATTTTCCTCAAAATTTACTAATGTTTACTACATACTAGTATTTCTATATTCACTGAATCACAATATAGTCCTATATTTGAGGTAAATTCCACAACTTTCATTTCCACAATAAACAAGAAAGTGGTAGGAAGATACTACCAAGAGCGAAGCGACCAGGTGAATGAGGGTCCACATGTGCATATGATATGAGAAGTTAAAGTATCGTTCATTGTGAAATGGTGCGATTTTAAAGGTACGTTATTCTGGTGTGCATTTTGTGACGTAAGTATAAGCTAGGACAGGTTACGTATGAATTGGGATTCTATTTCTCACCTTTCCAACTCGAAGTGACACGTTGTCGAGAATTTCAGTCTGAGGTTGCTCTCTGGGGCTGTCTCCACTTCCATCACTCACGGGTGAGTCTTTGTCCTGGGTTGTTGTGTGTTTTTTGTTTTTTGTTTTTCAAGAGGATATACAAATAGGAAAATATCATTTCTGCAGTCTACATCAGTATCATTTCTATCATCATGTCGTATTTGTCTTCGTTTTAGATCCAATTACAACCGTTGTCAGTCTTTATTTTTCCCAGATGTAGTGTTTCAAATTTTGAAATAAGATAAAGAATGTAGTATCTATTGATAAAATGAGAACTTTCTTATCGCCGATTCTAGCAAACAAACACGATGCAGCAAGGTCAAAGACGCAAGTTTGGAGATAGACAGGACATACGTGGTCAAGCAGGACATCTTCTTCTGCAAGATGGTTGGTAGCTTCTTTTGACATTCCAAGGTCGTTTTTCTGCCACACAACCGACACCGATTCCATCTGCACGACCATGGTATCGTCCTCTATCTTGTCACAGACGGGCGCGACTTCGTTCGCGAGCAAGAGTTCCTTGAGTCGCGGTATAGACACCAGCATCTCGCTGAAGTGCATGTAGCCGAACTGAGACATGGTGAGCATCGATCGCATGCTGAAGATGACCGCCAGAGAGGTGAAGGCCTGTGAGTGTAACAGGTGCATGGCTTGAGATTGTATTGTATTCTGTTGTATTGTATTGTATTGTATTGTATTGATTTCCGCATAAAATCAACATCGAAAGATATACAAATAATAATCAGACATGGTAACTGGGATACGGCTGGATTGCCCTGCTCAGCTGTGCCTAAAAGACACTGCTATTCTACCGAGGAGTCCAGAAAACCATATAAATAACAATAGTTTACATTTTAAAAAATGAATTTCAGAATCAGAATTCAGAATATGAACTGTACAGATGGCACTGGTTGACATTAATTAATATATGACACAGTTTTCCTATCGAACGGAAAAAAAGTACAAGATACAGTATAAAGACGGGACGAAATAAACGAAGCAACCCACCATGGATGGAGTCAGACAATTGCCGAGAGCAAAATGAACCATGATCGTCGATACGATAGCAGTGATCGGCGTCAAAACGACCAGCGCCTTTTCGAATCCGCGCATCATACCAATGCACGCCAGGTACAGTTGCTCTCTACGTCTGATAGCTGTGAATACAAACAAAGAGCTGTCATATTATGCTGGGTGATGTTTTCGCAATAACGAACCTTTGGAATAACGAACGCTATTTCTTTTTCGGAATAACGAATCTTCGCACCAACGAACCTTCGGAATAACGACCTGTCATGCCGTAGGTGATGAATTAGGAGCCATACGTTTACTCGTTGTTTCATTTTTCTAACTCGTATCAAACAAAGTTCAGTTGATGTGTCAGTATACATAAATTATGCACAGGAAAGAGTGGATCGGTGAGAATTGGATATGCAAGTTCAACTTTGGAACTGTTTAAACCCATGTACGAGCCTAACGAGTGTGTTTTAGACTGTTTCCAAAGTTAAACGAGAGCCTGCAATTCTTTTTGAAAATAGGCCTGTGCATCATTCGTTTTATACAAATCGGCTTGAAGTATGCGTTCGGATTTTACCGGACGCATGGCTCAGTAGAAATCAATGTATGATAATTGACCAATCAGATTGCAGAGATTCTAAAGCCCAATTTATGATATGATTAATACAATTCATTAAAAAAATCTCTATAAGAGGAATCCACATCACCTTTAATTGTCTTTCCAAAGAAATCTTCCCAGGCGTACATCTTGATGAACTTGATACAGGTCAGCATTTCGTTGATGATTTCCACCCGTCTGTCCGTCTGCCTCACCATGCGTTTCCGGCACTTCACCTTGGCGTAGAATGTCAGGTAGAACTGCATACACATTTTTAATACACAGAGAGATCAAATCGCTGATTATGAAAGTGATGGAGTTGTCCTCAGATCAAAGAGTGGGAAAAGTTCATTAATGCCAGGTAAGTGACAGATGAAAACGTAGGTGTGTTTTTTTCCTAATGTTTCCCGGTTTGTTTGTTTTTTTTTAACCTCAAAGTCTGCACATAGTGAAACTGAAGATGGCAACTAAGGGGTAAGTGAAATATTGCGGTTCAAACAACTTCGCAGCTGGAAATTGATATGTTCGAATTGTGTGGCTGATTTCCTTCACGTGCACTCGCCTCTCGTACACGCGGAAATACCAATAATCATTCATTGTTGTGAATGTAGCTCGCATACATACACCACACACACACACACACACACACACACACACACATATATATATATATATATATATATATATATATATATATATATATATACATACATATACCTGTGACATGTGATTTGTCCACTCAAGATATCGAGACAAGGAAATTAACATCAGCAACCACGAACTATAAGCACATCCTACCTGAAGTACGTAAGTTCCTGCGTAGATTGCCATTCCTACGAAAGCTGACGGACCCATGATGCTAGCCAGATACGCGCATGCGCAGATGAATACTGCAGGTCCTCCTCCGATTAAAGGTGTAAATACGACACCCTTTCCGAGGGGAAAAGAATAAAGATCATATATGAAATCAGGCGTGAACAAGATGGACTTCTTTATGCTTAATACGACAAAGTCGGGCGGGAAAGAACATCAAGGGGGGGGGGGGGGCGTCAGGTTGTGAACGCTGATCTCATAGATCAGTGGTTGTGGAAGAATGGAGATTCTCATACTGAGTATTCTTTACATTAACTGTCGCCAAATACTGTGGGAGCGAGACACGACAACGAAGGGTACAGTCGATATTGCAAGCTTTATACCACAGAATAATGGAAGGACACGTTGGGCGCAATTCTAAAAGTTTCAACTTCAACTTCAATTTCGTTTGCTAAGTTTATAAGTTATCTCACTCATGACAATTACCATGGCAACGACTTGCACACAGCAAATTCAGATAGGATTGTACAACAATGTCTTTGTGTGGGTTTTTGCCACATCAAGTACTTACAATCACTACATCATACGAATGTTTATCTTGTTGAGCGGGGTCGACAATAGCAAGCTTTAGATCAGCGGCGCGAACGCTACGACGACGTTAATTAGGCCCAAAAAAAAGTGTTCTTCACATGCGCGAGACGGCTGCGTCGTCTTAGTGTTAGATTTGCAACGCAGAAGTTAAGAGGAAAACAAAAATCTGTACTTGCACAAGACAGCTTATCAAAACTGATCTCGTGTTGTTTGAGTTTTCACGGCTGTTCTGGGGCATTTCAGCGTCCGTTCAAATTCACGACGCAGAGAGCTACTTGACGCAGTGATGACGAACGACATAATTGGGGCGCCATTTTACTTTTTTATAGGCTGCGTCTTCGCGGAATCTAAAGCTACTTTGCAACACAATGAGAGAGGAGAATGGTCAACGCCATTGTCTTAACGTCCACGTCTCATATCTAAAGCTCCATGTTGTTAAAACAGGAAGAGGAAGTGTTATGCAGTCCCCTCTCCTCTACGACATTATGCTGACTTTGTACCATTCCAACTGTAGGTTGCCCCTATGAAATGGGTGGTAAATTCTTGAGAGTGTTCGACTATGTCTGTCTTACTTTATCAATCCCGACTGGCTGTCGACTCAATCAAAAGCGAAACGGAAGATTGCCGAGAGAGACGGCATGTCAATTAATTACCGTGGTATACAAAGAAGTGCAGTATGCCACAACTGAAGTGTGACAATATTGAGAGCGCGCAAGAGCTAAAGTATCAGGCAATTCATGGCACAAAAAAGAAGAAGATCGAAACCAATGCAAATGTGTATTCAAAACCGAATAGTTGATGACAAAATAAAATCTATGGATCAAAGAGCAGAAATGCAGTGCTAGGGGCGTAATTGCTTTTATGGTGGCAAGCGATCGGATCTTATTGAGGATATCGTATTTATATCGGTAATGAAGGATCTTTTGACCTACTCTTTATTTGAATCATATCATTTCTCAATGTAATCCAAGAACAATAACATAAGAAATTGCATAACACAAAATGCGACAGGGAAGAGTCTACGACAATGTGTGAAAAAGTGTAATCGTTCTTGTAGAAGTAGAAAATACAGGATACAGCAAGACTATCCCGCACTATACATTCTGCGCCATGGTATCAATACGGGGTGAAATAAATGGGACAGTCATAGAAAGCGGATTTCGACTTTGGTCACTGGCGTCAGGAAGGGAGTCAACTGAAAGGATATTTTGTCAATCATACACAGACACAACTATGTCATTACGTGTACTTCAAAAAAGACAACAATGGACAATGGAAAAGAACAACTTTCCAAAGAGAAGTTCCAACCCGTACGCTTGCGCAGGATAACAAGTGCGTTCATGAACTGGGGTGAAGGTTTAATTTGGGGTTTAAAAGGTAAATTTAACTGTGCGATATCTGTAACTCTTCAGAGCTTGTAATCGATATATCCCGCTCCAGTATACAATGCGGCTTCAGATGTGAACACTGCAGCTAACAGCGTATACAGTAATTATAGTGCCGGCGATGCTCTCAGTATGGTCCCATTCTTCATTATATTCTACGTATTGTACTATACTCTTTGCACTCGCAATCCATGCTCTATCCAGCTCGTTATTCCGGAGGTTCGTTATTCCGAAGGCTCTTTAGTCCGAAGATTCGTTATTCCGAAGGTTCGTTATTCCGAATGTCATTTTCGGATCAACGAATCTCCGGAATAACGAACTTTCGGAATAACGCCACAACAATGTTCAGATTAACGAACCCTTTTTCATTTTCGGATTAACGAACCTCCAGGTATAGGGAATTTGCGTGTTTCGGATTAACGAACCTTCGGAATAACAAACCTTCGGAATAGCGAACCTTCGGAATAACGAACAGCACCAGCTCTATCCAACAAAAGAATGACGAGCAATTTAACCAGAAAGTAACCCATCACAATTCAGATACTGTCTTGTATACATGCCCTCAAAATGTTCCTGCCTAGCGTGACAGGTTTTTTTTTTCCCCCGCAGTTAATGGGAGGGGAGCGCTGGGAGGGTGGTGAACGGCACATTCAATGTGAGCACGAAAAAGTGAATAGACTGATGTCAGAGTAACAAATTCGATTTGTAGGTGTAATGAAGCCTTATGTGATTTGACACGACCGCTTCTTCTTACGAATTGTAATTAGCAGATCGCAGATCGCCAAGAGGATACAGACAAGATTTGAATAATAGTTGCGTCGCCAACGGCGACGTCACACTCACTTCGTAAAGTCGGTTTCCGTCGTTAATGCACACGTTGACGACCTCACCCACCGACTTGTTACGTAGTCCGCGCTGACGCAGAACCCTCTCAAATAGGCAGGCCACGACGGCGCCGCGCAGACGCGCACCGTTCTGGACGCCGTAATAATAGTGGAGACCCATGCACGTGTTCGCGGTCAACATGAAAACTGCAGCTGAGACGGCGTAGAGAACGCCGCGGTAAGCGGGTGGGTTGTCCTCCTCAGCATACCGTAGAAGCCCGTTTATGGAAATCGTCTTTGTCAGGTGGAGAGGGGGGAAAGAGAGAAAGAGGAAAACGGTCAAGAATCAGGATAAATGTTTCGGATTAAAGACTACACTGACGTTTCAAGATCAAATAAGGAAGAAAATACATGTAGATTCATAATGAATGGATAGAGAGAACTACGGACTCTCAGTCTGTGCTAGATTCGCGCTTGCCGTCATCGCTGGATAAGAAGACAACTACAGTTCATGACATTATTTATCAATAATATAAAAAAAAACATAAAGAAAATTCAACATGTTTTCACTTTTCTGGCACAATGAAAGCGCACTTGAATTACCTCTTTCATAAAGCAGGGGGAATGACGTTACCCTTAACATAATAATGTCAGTAACAATTCGATGGAATGTGTACTTTTCATGAAAAAAAAAGACATTTTGCGGAATCCAGCTATGACGGCACCAAAACTTTAAATATTCATAATTTTTTAATCGATTGTCCAATTTTCAAAACTTTCAGTTTTCAAAACATTTTCAAACTTTTATTGATGTGTTCTTTTAGTATTGCTGCTTTCACTCAATCCATATCTGTATTTTGGTTTCCTTAAAACTGTCGTTTTTGTTGTTATTATTGTTGTTGGTTTATATGCATCTTAACATGATTCCCTAGCAGTCACGTAGACTTAATCTAAAATCAAATCTTAATGAAATTACGATATGGACAGTAGATACACTAGTTTGATGGATATATATATAGAGAGAGCAAGTGTAAGTATTTGTGTGTGTGTGTGTGTGATTGTTTTGAGTAACCATCATTCTCTAGACAATAGAAGCTAAGGACACAGACGAAATATATTGTCAGAATTCTTCAGGATGAAGAAAGTCTTGATAGGCAGATTTCATTTTATCTGACTGTTCATACTTCACTCAGTGCATATCAGTAGTTGATGTTGTCATGTCGGGAAACATCGGGCAGACTTTCTCATTGTCAAGAACAGCCTCTTAGAAAGGTATGCAGAGAATCTCAAGTACTTGAGTCATTTTATTCAACCACAATGTACTTACCGTGCAGGCCAGAACACTCAGGGAGCTAACTGTGATGAGCATTGCGCACGCCAGGGCGCGACGCCACACGAAACGCAGCGCGACGCGCCCCAGCGACGCGCGCTCTCCGTCTGCGCCACATCTCGCCAGCTCGGCCTCCCACATCACCGAAAATTCCTCGGCACTCCGCTTCGCGCAGTTGTTCTCAGAAATCCGATAGAGATCCGCCTCGTCCAGACGTCGCTTGTAAGCGAGGTTGAACAGCGGCGAGAGCCATTGCAGAGTCACTATTTTCAAGAGACTGGAATGAGTCCATGGATTGTGTTGGGGAGTACCATTGTCACCTGAACTCTGTTCCTTGTCTTCCTCGGTAGCAGCCGGCTGCGTAGTCTTGGTCTCATTTGTTTCGTCGTCACATTTTAGTGAGTTGTTGTCGTGTGTCCTGTCCAGCGGGAAATAAATAAGAATGTGCAAGACAGTTTAAGTGCATCATGCCAACCCTGCAGGGGTTAGCTTTTTGACAAGGCTTTCTCGCTTTATGATGGCTGTAACAGATGAGCGAAGCGAGCCCAGCCGAGAGCGACACGTGCGCTTTCGCACTAGCCTTCAGCTGGGCTCGCTTCGTTTGCATGAAGCATTTTGTCCGACAAAGCTGTAGGACAAATTTGCTCTCAGCCAATCAGATGCAAGGATTTCAATAGCTTGTAACAGTTTGTCAGAAAAATATCCGACCAAAATGCTTCATGAAATGCCCCTCATCTATCTACACTTTGTACTCTAAAACCTGCACTGTTGGTATCGCAATACTTGGCACTGTTTTGGTAATTATCCTAGGGGGTAGTTGTCCTGGGAGTTAACTGTCTTAGAGGTAGTTGTCCTTAGGAAGTAGTTATCTGTCTGTAATTGTCCGGAGGTAGATGTCGGGGTAGTTGTACAGAGGGTAGTTGTCCGGATACGGAATAAGTCTATAGTTGAGACTAATATGTCGTGTCAATTAGTTCCTTCGTCGGTGTCGTTTTCCTTAACTTTCTTACCCGTGGTGGGTGTTCATTTATTGATAACAAAAACGATTCACGCTCTGAATTTTGCCGTCATCTTAAGAGCAGATATTGTATGTCTATGTCATGCCGTCTTAATTGCAAGTTATAATAATAATAATAATAATAATAATAATAATAATAATAATAATAATAATAATAATAATAATAAGGTCTTATTTACCCAGGGTAGCCTCTTCAGTGTTGACACTGCTCTACCAGAGGGCCCTGCCATTATTATTACCCTAGCGTTGCCAGGTACCCATTTATACACCAGCCTGGGTCGAGAGGGACACAGTGGGTAAAAACATCTTGTCCAAGGACGTAAGCACTGGGCGGGATTCGAACTCGGGTCCTCCGATCGGGAGTCGGGAGTCTTATCCACTATGCCACAGCGCCCCCACTGGGTCGAGTCAGTTCTTGCATTAATTTTGTCAAAACATTCAGCTAAACCTCGGCCAGGCTTACCTTACATCGTCTTCCGAGATCTTGTCCGTCTCCGATACCTCTTGTAAAGGTAGCTCAGTCGAAGTCAGGGTTTCGGGAATATCTGTTCCCTGGGACCCGTCGGCGCTCTCGGGATGAGGGTCGATTGCGTTCTCGTCCACCGATTCGATCGTCATCGTCAATTGATCATCCAAATGATATCTACAGACAAGGGAGATGTTTTGCAGAATTCTTAAATTGGACGTATTCTCTCATGACTCACTTGGTACTGCTGCGGTAAGGATCGGTAAATGCATCGATCTGGTTGTTAATCGGAGATTATGTATAGAAATTCTTCGAGCATGTGGTTACTCGTTACTCCAGCGTTGGTTTGAATGGACAATCTGAAAAATGCCTTTTACCAAACATGTCTGATATAGATGCGATGAACACTGGGCCATTTCTTTTCTATCCCCAACCTAAAAAGAGGATATTTTAATACATATGTATCATCGACAATGTATAGATTTAACTGCTAATAGCTACTATATCGATATGATAATAGCATTAATATTGTTGAAAGTAACACAATACGAGACCATACAAAAAAAAAAAGTTTGAATTGAATTGAACTGCATATTGCATGTCATTTATGCATTGAATGGTACCCCCCCCCCAAAAAAAAAAGACATATTCTGAAAATCTCTAGTGAGTAACTACCCGTACTATGTGCGTCCCTGAACACAGAAGGAGTGATGACTGCTTTTGGGAAAATTTTCCATGGATGTCACACACTGGTCTTGATCAACATTACAAATTATATCCGCGAAGGCAGAAAACAAACTAAGCGAAAACCCGCTTGCTGCAGGCTTGCAGCCGTGCTTAATTCTCTGACAATGTCTAATGGGTGAAATGTAGACCACTGCATTGTTAATCAATACTTCACGGATGTGTGCATGGTTCTTACGTTTCATCAGACGGTAGGGCCTAAAGCTCAAACTTAGCGGTACCTCTTCTTTTTCCTGTGTCACGCATTCATGAATACCAGCACATGGCATCAGGCTAAAGAAAATAATATCAGACATCGCCTGTCATTTTATTTGATAAAGTAACTAAATGCACATTTCACTTTGGGAGAGGTAATGAAATTGACGGGTTGTTTGTGACTTACTGGCGGCATATTCAGTCAGTGACTACTTGTCTTGCGACGAATATCAACGTTGATTTTTTTTTTTGGGGGGGGGGGATTAGAATATACTTTAAAAAGTGACAATTTCTGAAGCTATCATTTTATGCCACATGATAGCAATTACAAGCTTGTAAAATTCACGAAATGTGATTTATTCCGGCATCGAGAAGCTGAAAAGCTAAACACGCACTAACACACAAAAGGATTAAAAATTGAAGAAATAATACTAAGGACATTCTTAACTGTGGTACAGAAATAAGTGAGATGGAATGACGAATAAACTCTAAAAGTAGATACGAAGACCAATTTCACTACTTGCCTAATAGGGGAAAACGCTCTGCGTAACTGAATAATTGTCTCTCCACATTTACACACACACCACAGTAAAAATAAAAATGTTAAAAAAATATTAACTTTACCAATATTTGAATTGAGGATTTTCTGCTTTTTCGGGAGAAATTTATTGAAGTTTTGCTTCATTCTTTCGCTATCTACGCATAAGTCAGTATGAAATACTTTTTCTTCTACAAATCAACATATCGTTACAGCACAATTCACACCTCACAGCACACTGCAGTCGTCACACATACAGACACACATACAAAAACACAGTACTCACGCAACATATAAGTACCCCTACGTGAAGAAAAATCGAAAGTCATATTTATTATCCTAGAAACCATTATGTACCACGAACCCATTTATGTCAACACAAAGTGAAGAATATTGGGTGGGCAGTTAATTCACTCATATCAAAACCAAAACTTGTTAAGAAACCTAAAGCCTCGGTGGCAACACACGCTGGCGAGTGAAAACCCGTCAGCTCTCCATCAAGTATTTTTTTTTAAGTAAAAACTATTTATTACAAAAGAGGGGGTAAAGATTCGAGTGAATGTGCGTAACTGCACAAAGTGGGCATGAGGTTATGCCAAGCGGGATATGCTGGATAAGTAATGAAAGCAACCACAGCAGAATGGTAGCATGTGCCTGCATAGACCCGCACGCACACACACACACACACACACACACACACACACACACACACAAACACACTTACATGCAGACACATATATGTGTGTATATATTACATACATACATACATACATACATACATATTACTTAGTACGTAATCTTTGTGAATAATATTGTCACTTAAGTTATCTGATAGGGAGCAGCCTTTGAAAGGTCTTTAGGCCTACTGTCGATTCCTCAAAGTTTGATATGTTTATTGTATTTTGCATTATGTTAGTTGCCAATTTTGTAATGCTTGTATATTTTTAACTTACTATGTGGATAATAGATAAATGAATGAAAAATAAATAAATGTGTCTGTGCATACCATACACGCATTGGACCTGTATAGTTGCATAGATAAATTGTATTATGATAGCAATCTTCATCACCATTACATGTACAAACTTATGTTTAAAAGGTACATCCCATTTAAAATTACATTATTTCATTCGCCTTTTATTCTAGAATATGGCTTTTACGTATCGTGTTTGATTTGTTATCAACATCTTCAGTAGTTGAATATTGAGAGCCGAACCAGTGTCAACCACGTTACTGGTGTACGCCAAACACGGTTGAAAATACATGATTTGATATGCATGTGACTCGCACAAGTCAGAGTTGAGAGTGAGTTGAACATTACTATTAATGGCAATTTACCTCGCATTTTACAGGTTCTATAATTACCTTCAAATGACAAGTAGCTGATCATAAAACATTTGACCTTTGCAGTGACGACGATAGCTGTTTGAAACATCTAATTCCCACTACTGAATAAATGCAAAGGGGCTTGCATTTAATATTTTTAAGCAATTGTGATGTAGACGGAAACGTTTCCCTTTCTCTTTGACCGCGTATAAACAGTATGATCAGTATCATCTGACGCCAAAATGACGTCCATATGATTTGGAGCTTTTTAATTGTGTTAATTTTCATTGCAGCAATAACCGAATACGATCTTTTGTGTCATATTTGCAACCATTGAATAGTGGACTGCCTACTCTGATAGACATCATGGGGTGTAATAAAAAAAGAAAGAAATATATATAACTATATTATTATATATAAGTATATTATACAATAAATATAATATATATATATATATAAAACGTAGAATAGATGTGGTAACACGTAGACTATTATCCAGCTGTTTCAAGAAATGTTTAAACCTATCTTTTTACAACTTCTAAATCAAGTCATTATGATAGAGTATAGGCCTACTGTATGTTTCTTGGCCCAAATTACGTAACTTTAATAGAGACATGCATTGAAACCGTGATACTTACACGTTGGGGAAAGCTATGGTATGTTCCTCCTTTGTCGCGCCACGTGAGCTTGAATGAATTCAGCAGTGGGTCTGTTCAGTTCATGTGTACGCATGCTTTTTCGAAGCAAACAGACAGAAGAAGAACGGTGCAGTCAGGAAAGACGACAGTGAAGTATGTTGACGAGTTTCCGAATGAAGCGAAACTTCTGAAGTCCACTCGGGTAGAAAAACAAAACACGAAATACACTTGTCACCAAGACATGCGTTATGAAGACCATGTGATAGTTCGTAATGCGTGTTACATGTTCTGGAGATCAGCAACTACTTACCACCCACATTCCGTGCTATTGGATCCACGTCGATATAACGTTATATGTGTAGGTAATTATTTCTGAGTGATTCTATTCTCAGTATAAAAGAGAGAGAGGTCGATTGCCCAACTCTCAGTTACAGAGTAAGTCCATGAAAATGCACAGGTATACCAGCATAATGAATCGCCCATTGCCATGCACGCGCCATATACCGACTCCACAACGTGCGATTTTATACTTTCACTTTACGTCAATCACCCGTCACGTTCAACTTAAGTAGTGCGGTATCATCTCACTTTCGAGCGCTCCTTCATGTTTAGATTGCAGTGATGACTCTGCAAGATAAATGATAATTGTCCGTTCGGAAGACGAAATGGAGGATTAATGCGGCTGTGGGCGCGCGACATGAAAACAAACTGTCATCATTGTTATTTTGTCGGACTAGACCCGGTGTCATTTGATTTGTAAAGATCTTTCAAGTCCTGTAACTCTCTTTCACCCACAGCCGCCCCAACACACACCAACACATACACACATACGCCCACAAAAACACACAAACAAACACATGTATATATCAAAATAATACATACACTTGCACAAGCATTAATTTCATAGAATTTAACATTAAAACCTAATCGTAAACAAAAACAAAGGAATGTGATATTTAACAATACTCAACCATACAAGGAAATTAATCAAATTACAGTTACATGTACTTTAGAATTGAATATAGAAATTAAGTCAATATTACAAGAACAACAACAACAACAACAAAAATCACCAGGAAAGAATGACACAGCACAATATCGACATCGCATACCATGTTTAAAAAAAAAAGAATAGAAAACGAAAATGATATATTCGTGTCTGCATCAGTGGAAGAAATGGGCTATTTGCCAAGGGACATGAGAGCTATTCCAACATTTAGTCGCCTGCGAATCACTATACGCAACTTCTGTTGTCATTTTGATTTCCTGCTTGCCTCCTGGAATGGAATAGAATTGAACAATGTCACCATCACCTGACTATACATATGAAGCTAAGGGTAGACCTTGTGGAGCCGGGAAATGTAAAAAACGTCTCGCGGGGAAATATAAAAACCTCAAAAATTGCATCAAACGGAAATATACAAACGTCGCGCCGGGAAATGTAAAAATGTTCAATTTTTACCTGGAAATGTAAAAACGCTGCCGGGAAATGTAAAAATTGTGTATTTCAACAGTATTACATACCGATGGTATATAGATGAACTCGATGTCTAACGAACCTGCTCATGAACCTTTACCGTTTTTTTTTTCTTGCAGTGGTGCCCCATGGGGTGAGGGGTGAGGGGAAGAGGGGATTTTCTGCATTTTCTTTCAGCATCTTCTTGAAAAATCTACGACAGATTTTCACCAAACATGGCAGATAGCATTTTACGTTGATATGATCTTTATTTATTAAAATGAGCCCTACCCCACCCCCGCCGAAGGGGGGGGGGGTGAACCTCAGAGTACTTAAACTGTGGATTTTTTAAATCTTCTTCTGTCGAAACGAAAAAGATAGAGCTAGGTTAATACTTTGCAAACATTGATGAATGAAAAGTGTATTTGATTATGGCGGATTCAGGGGTGTCCGGATGGGGGAGAGGGGTGTTAAAGGGAAGAGTGGGATTTTCTAAATTTTCAGCATCTTCCTAAAAAATATATGACGAATTTTCAACAAACTTGGCAGATAGCATGTTTACGGTGATATGATCTTCGTTTGTTAAAATGAGCCCCCCCCCCCCCCCCGCCGATTTCTTCTTTTTTTTTTTTTTGGGGGGGGGGGTGTTGATTGAAGCCTCAGAGTACCTAAACTGTGGATTTTTTAAATCTTATTCTGTCGAACCGAAGAAGATATAGCTAAGTTAGTGCTTTGAAGACATCGATGACTGAAATTTCATTTTTGATTATGGCGGATCCAGGGGTGCCTTGATCGGCGGAGGGGTGACGAGGAGGAGGGGGATTTTCCACATTTACTACATCTTCTTGAAAAATCTCAGCCGAAGGATGCAAAATGACATGTTTTTGTGTTTTTTTTTATCAGGGTTATTAAATATTTTGAAATTGGACATGGTTAGATTTCTTGAACAAAATCTCCATCGTATATAGGCCTACTTACCGTATTCTCTGGCGATAAGTTCGCACCCCTGCATATCAATAGCCCGCACCCCGAATTTGGCGACAAAAGGAAGAAAAAGAATACGAGGTACGATTTTATTCTTTTCAAAACTGTCACCTTTTTTTTCTTAATTCTGAAAACAAACTTCGTATGTATTTTTACCTGGCTTCGCATGTGTCCTAGTTCTTTTGTGTGAGTGTATGTGTGTGTGTGTGTGTGTGTGTGTGTGTGTGTGTGTGTGTGTGTATGTATGTGTTATGTTTTGACTGTAAGAACAGTGAAACGTGTCCTGCAATGTGAAGGAAAACTGATTGTGTGTCGTGATGTTCATGTAACAAACTACGGAATAAAACTTATATGAAAAAGAGCATGCAATGTTCATTGTCACAGTTTGTTTTACAATAGCGAAGCATTGTGCTGCAAGAGATACAAGTTGGAGAGCAGTTATCGTGTTATGTTATGCGTGCAGGACCGATTATTGACATGCAGTCGCCAGGACGGCTTGCCCTGTCCAAAAATCGGCATGGAAACAACAGCACTTAGTAGGTGATGACCAAAAAAAAAAAAAAACAAAACAAAACAAAACAAAAACAGAAAAAAGTTGTCAGTTGACTGCGGAACATAGCTTTGTCTATTAAGATCGATTAATTCATTGCTGATATAGAGTTGCTCATTAACATCGGCACATTGACATTGCATCTATAGTCCATTACATGATTTTGTGTGTTGTTCAACAGTTTATCCTATAGATTGAACAGGCCATTATGGTCATGCTGGCGCATAGGCAGCATCCCGAGTTTATTGCTTCTTATCTGTGAAAATAAGTGCGGAGAATACGGTATACATAATCATGAATGTCAAGAGATCATAACATTACACTACAATGTCAATGGGGATATATTAGGACTGATACGGGATGCTCATCTTGTTTGTTTGTTTGTTTGTTTGTTTGTTTGTTTGTTTGTTTTTTATAGGAAATAACACTCCTGTGATTTGCTTCATTTTTGCAGTTCTTCAAAGACGCATTATGAGGTTACCCCTTTTATACTTCTACCGATATCTTGTATCTGTGTCCAAAGGCTGAACTTTGTTTTACTGTCCGCACAATGTCTTGTAAAGTATTTTTGAGTCCTATTTCGAGGGTGCTGAATCCGAATCTGGAAATGTCACTCTTGCAACCTTCAGGGTTTTGAAAATGTAGTGCTTCACTGTTTCACTGTTTACTAATTAGTCTCAGTGGACCGAACGGGTGTGGAAGTGGGTATATGTGCCTCTTCCAAACGAGGGAACTTGTATACTTTAGACTAGAAACTCAACTATTGGTGGGATGTTTGGAAAATCCTCAATCAATCCCCCCCCCCCCCACACACACACACACTTTCATTTGGAACAGGCTCGCAAGTACAAAATCCATCGAAAATACTGACAAATAGAAAAATTGACCATCTTGGAGGCCATTTTGAAAAATAGAGTTAGGCTCGCAAGTACAACAAATAGAAAAACTGACAAATAGAAAAATTGACCATCTTGGAGGCCATTTCGAAAATCAGAGATAGGCTCGCAAGTACAAAATCTATCAAATTACTGACAAATAGAAAAATTGACCATCTTGGAGGCCATTTTGAAAAATAAAGTTGTCCCCAAAAATTTGACTTTTGCTGAAATCCATGTTGTAATTATGTTTATTTTTTGGTATTGATAGTAAAATGCATGACTGTTATGAATCGTGGCGTCATTTTGAAAAATATGGCTTTGGCATCCAAACTTTTGCTGAAATTCATGTTGTAATTATTATTGATATCTTGGTATTGATAGTAAAATGCTCGAGTGGTCGTGGTTGTGATGGATATGGCCCTCAGTGAGTATGTCTGCTGTTCTCGTTGGGGTTACACTGATGATTTTCATTATCTTTTGGATGTTGGTTCGTGCGCGCTTCTGCAGTTTCACTAACGTCCTGTTGGTTTTGCTCAGTAGTGGTGTGTGGTTGCTGGGCGTGGGTTGCTGGGCGTGGGTGGTGGGTGGCGGGTCCGTGGTATCGATATCATGATTGTGGTGGGTGGTGTGTGGTTGCTGGGCGTGGTTGGTGGTGGTGATGTGCATTTGGTTCTTGGGATGGATGGGTGGCCCATTGTGTGGGGGGCTTTTGATGCGCGTCCGTTCATGACGGCTGCCAGAGAGAATTCCACCCGACCATCCGGGGGGTGCATCTCTTTTATTGACTTCGAAGGTTCTGCATGAATGATTCTCAAGTGGCCTAGTCTTTTCTTGCCAGCCGCTTTCTTCTAAACCTACAGAGGACAATAACCAAAAGCTTGAGTAACCTAGTCTTTTCTTGCCAGCTGTTTCTCTTTAAAATTTAGAGAGGACAGTCAAACAGCACAATCACTTTATCTGTATAGAGTGATGTGCATGAAAAAGACTAATGACCAAAAGACCAAACCCTTATTATCCGTATCAAGTGTCCGTGATGTAGCTTCGAAATTCCAGTGATTCTGTATAAAGACAGGTTGTGAATAGTGAGAACAGTTTCAATACACCTGTTGATAGAGATTTACCCGTCTTTGAAAGGGAACTTTTACACCAAGTATTCTTCCAGCACGGTCGAGGATTGAAGTTCAAAAGACTGGAATAGACAATGGATAGTGTAAGCCGGGTTTTCTATACAGATTGAGAATACCACGATTTAGTGTCGAGGCTTCGATCTGCACGTATCCATGTGCACTCGTTCCACATTATTAGACAGGACAGGCATACGCGCAATATGGAAGAATACAAGAGTCACACATCATCCATACTCTAAACACATCAAAGCAAGGTTCAAATTGCGCACCTCCCTATATTGATATTGTTTTCATATTGCAATGTATAACGTGGTGTCCTTGATTTGTGACTTTATGTAATATGTCGAATTAACTGTTGTACTTTGTTATTCTTTTGCACAGCCCCATGAATAACAGTGTATAAACCACTGATAGGGCTACTCTGGGTAAAGAATAGTGGATAATAAATGAATCCAGTGCTTGAAGTTTAAGATCTAATGCACACCTCAAAATAAAAGCTGTTCACGAGATGACCTCACCTTGTTCATTAGAACGCTTTCCATGCATGCCTGATTATCTGCTTTAAGGTATACATTTCCTTTTCCTATATGCAGTGGTCATTCTCCAGTGAACTCTGTGGGATATCATTTTCATCCCTAAATCGCATTACGAATAAAGGAATACTACAGACATAGAATGTAATTTTGTTTTCACATCCATTCATGCATGTTGTACAGTTACTATGGAAAATACTTTACCGGTACTGTAGAGAAAAGAGTTTTTGTTGTTGTTTTTTTAAGTGGTTGTGGCATTTACAGTAGGCATGTTTTGCCATTGTTAAAGGGAAGATAAACCCCAAGAACAATGTGGATTGAGTGAAAACAGCAACATAGAATACATCAGTGAAAATTTGAAGGAAATCGGACAATCGATGCAAAAGTTATGAATTTTTAAAGTTTTGATGTTGCAACCGCTGGATGAGGAGACTACTGGAGGTTATGACGTATGAGTGGACAACAATACCAAGAAAATGTAAAGAAAATACAATTGTACTACAAAAATCCAGTTTTCATGGAAATTACAAATTCCATCAACTTGATATTGACATATGTTAAGGGTAGCAATTATTCCCCCTGCTTTCTGAAAGCGGTTGGTCCACTGCTCTTTCATAATTCTAGAAAAGTGAATTTCCTTTATATTTTCTTTGTATTGTTGTCCACTCATACGTCATATCCTCTAGTAGTCTTCTCATCCAGCGGTTCCAACACCAAAACTTTAAAAATTCATAACTTTTGCATTGATTGTCCGATTTTCCTCAAACTTTCACTGATGTGTTCTACTAATGTTGCTGCTTTCACTCAATCCACATTGCTCTTTGGGTTCACCTTCCCTTTAAAGGTTGACGTCCACGAGAATGTGTAGTGATATGATCACGACGTACACACTTCGTTGTCGGCCTGCTGTTTTTGTTGAGGAAAAGGGAATTGGTGATCGCGAGTGGTATTGTATATCATGATAGGTATACAGGTATCTCTTACCATCACAGTTGGCTCTGCAGAATGGGCCAATTAAAGTTAACACAAAGCAGACTGTTTTGTGATCCTTTATACGTGTTCTGTTAGAAGTTGTCTTTAGATGCTATCAGTTGACGTAAATGCGCATTTTATGGGGTACATAATTGCTTTGTTGTCTGCCTGTGGTTTTGTATGGGCTAATGGAGGTAGTGGCTGTGGAAGTGATAGATAGACATTATAATGAGCTTTATTAAATGTGTTGAGTGAAAGTAGACTATGTCGTTGTTGTGTGACTGCACACAGACAAACCTGACTCGGTAGCCGTATGTGTACAGTGTACATCAGCAACGTGCAAGCCGTATGCAGCCACTAAAAATCCCCTGAGAGTTATGTTAAAGACCATCTGCATAGCGGCCACCTGTCTAATACGGCAAGCAGCCACCAAGTTTGCATCCCGCTGTAGATTTTCAACTGTGTGTAGCGGTCACAGACACATTCAGCTTGTTTTTCTGCTTTGCAGCCTTGTCACGCACAGAACCCTTTCAAAATTGTTTTAGGACCTCATAAGAAAGAAACCCTATAAGTAGTTATCATTCATACTCGGGGACCGCGGAACTTGTTTGTTTTGTTTTTTGTTTTTTTCAGGGTAGGGGCCTGTGGGACGGGGGTCAAAGAATGCCAATGGTACTTACCACCCACCCCTCGGTTATGATACACATACATTGTATAGGACCTACATGAACTTGCAAGTAGTACTGCCACATGTGTACAACATGAATATATGTGATACAACACGAAATGTCGCAGAATCTGTCTATACTAGTAGTAGCCACCTGTCTATAAAGGCAACTTGTTACGTCCTCCTTGCGTGGTTGCTATAGATAAGTTTGATTGTATACAAGAACGCCTTCAGCTTTAGACCACTCATTAAAATTTTGCACAACAATATTTCTGTCATATCATTCAAGATTCCATGAGGGTGATTGTTATACAGCTACTTTGTGCGCTACATAGGCCAACGTAATGTAATGGCACACCAAAAGACGATTTGTGCTGCATCATTATAGTAGAGGCGTCAAAAAATCCTATGAGGCTGAATACTGTAGTGTGTTTGAAGCACTGATCTCTACCTCATGCCCCAGTCACATATAAACACGGATGCTCAAGGATCTACACGGTGATCCGGGGATGGGTAAAATCATCTTGTCCAAGGACGTAAGCACTGGGTTGGATTCGAACTCGGGTCCTCCAGTTGGCAGTCGGGAGTCTTATCCACTATTCCACAACCCCCCCCCCCCCCAACATAAATGTCTTCGATTTGGAGAGAGAGTGTTGTGACGGGTTAAGTGGCCAAACCAAGACAGTTTCCTCCTCTTTACAAATTACAAGGAGGAGTTAATTCCTGAGACCTCCCCAGGAAAGTGATTCGATCACGGACAAACTCATTTGTTTTCCTTCGTTGTACAAGAGATGCCAAAAGGAGACTCTTGAAACTCTTGGTTTCGAATGACTGGATCTGCCTCAGTTTGACGTAGTCAAAGAGAAACATCGAACAATAAACCTGGTTAATCCTTCCACATGTTTGTCCAGTGTAGGCCCTATCATGTCCCATAACGATATCTAGGCGAGCAACTCTTTAGGATCAATTAGAATGCGTCCTAACGTGTATAGCTAATCTACGGGTCTCACAATCCACGAAGAAAATGACACGCAATGTATGACTCCAGCACATCGCCATAGAGATGCTGAAAAAAGTACAGAAAAGGTTATCTTCTTATAAAACGTTCATATATATATATATATATATATATATATATATATATATATATATATATATATATTATATAACTCTCTGCCCCAAAAAGTAACATGCGCATAAAGAGTTGAAAGGTTGGTCCGTCGGGTATTCGAGCTTGGGTCTGCCTGAACAGCTATGACGTCTCCGTGGCCGAGCGGTTAGGCGTTGGCGTTCCATATCGAAGACCCGGGTTCGATTCCCGGTGGAGACCAATTTTTCAACTCTTACGCTTTTCCGAAAAGGAGAAACAGTAAGAGGAATAATGATGTAAAAGCTACCCACCAATTTCTCCTTCCTTTCTCATATATATATATATATATATATATATATATATATATGTATATATATATATATATATATATATGTATATAATATATATATACATATATATATATATATATATATATATATATATATATATATATAATATGTGTGAGGGCGTGTGTGTGCGCGCGCATGTGTGAAAAAGCGTAATCGTCCATAGAATGTAGCAGTGTTGCAATCTTGAGGGGAAAACAATGAATATTACAGCCAACAGATGAAGAAGACACTCTTCTTTTCCCCATGGAGACGGGAAATAAGAATTGTATGATGACTGTGTCATGCTAAAGGAGACATCTTGAATGCGGTCACTGAAATCAATCGATCGGACAACTGGGGGAAATATTGCCGCCCTCGTCGGTCAACTCAGGTCAAGTCGCGGGCGAATTTGGTTGTTGACACTTTTTGACTGTTACCAAAACACAGTATAGCTGTGCAAGTATACACGCCCACACACGATCCTACGCATGAGGGGTTCTCATTGCAAGGGAAATTGTTCATTTTTGTACATAAGAGAGGGTTCTGTGGTATGGGCTCTTTAGAGCGAGATCTATTATCGTTCCAATCTCGTTACGCCTTCGTCCTCTCGGCCTACCAGAGGGAGCCATCCAGTTAGTGGGTGAACTGGCGTAACTTAGAGTGGAGAATAGTTGAATTGTTGAGCAGGGACGCGACAGGGGACCCAGGAAAAATAATGGCGCCTTCAACTAATGTTTACACCCTGGAAAACGAGATATTCAGACTATACGCTACCTACGTCACTATCGTTGTCCTGAAAATGATGGCTGTAGCGCTGTGGACATCCAAGTATCGGCTTCAGCGAAAGGTTTGGTTGATTTTTTTTTTCGTGATTTTTGTTTCCATCATCATACAATGATTATCGGTCATATCCTTCACCGAGAGGAAATGCGGGGGAGGGGTGGTGGGCATCGTGATATGTATCCGTGTCGTATCTGACCGCAAGCTACTCAGGAACTATTTCGTGCGAGAGATTGGGCTAGGTGAAACGTATATAATATTATATGAATATGATCGTGACTTTTATTTCTATACTTTGTTTATTTTAAAATATACAGGTCTAAATCCAACATTGTACTTTTTTTTTCTTTTGTTTGTGCAGATGCTTTAGAATAGAGTGCCATCGGGAAGAAATCGCTTTCACCTCTCAAACACATTTATCGCCAAAGCCGACATTGAAAAAGAAGTTCATTTGGTGTTGTTGAACATCATGCAGTATAATAGTGTCAGAAACTGGGTATAACTTAAGGGTTACGTTCATTTTGAACCTAAAATCATTGTCATTGCAAAAACACACCAATGCTGTTAACACACAGGGAGTCAACCCCACGGCCACGTAGACCCTAATACGCAGAGGTCTTTGACTTCAGCAGTGCATGTCCAGAGGTGGGCGGATTTAAAAGTAGCCCTTATTAACCACCCACTGTTGTAAATTCCAGCTATATTAAGTCGTCGCGCCCAGGATGAAAAACACAATAAAGATTCCATCTGCCTTGTAAGACCGAGCATACACGCCACACAAGTAGGCAGCCACGCTCCACTGAATACGTACAAATACAAAGGAAGTCCGCGTTGGTATTACATGTACATGTATTAGCAAATTACAAGGTAATGTATTGTCATTTGGCAGTGCAAGTACTATTCATTACTATCGATAATCGAAATGATGGCAGTTGATACAATGGTAATGTATTTGAACAATATCTTAATGCAGTTTCCCACAGCTGTCTCACTACCCATGAGCCTATATACAAAAGTAGAATTTGGTCATGGCGGAGGGGTGGCTGAGGTCTAATCTTTGGTCATTTTTTCAGATTTAAATAATGCTTTGTTTAAAAAGAGTGTGCAGCAAGTGGGATTCTGCATTTTAACTTTGATTGTGTGTGTGTGTGTGTGTGCGAATGTGTTTGTGTTGCATAGGTCTTGATTTCGTGTTTGTTCGTTGTTTTGGCCTTTAACTATGTATGTGTGTGTGTGTGTGTGTGTGCGCGTGTGTTATCATACGTGTGTTCAGCATGGGCTGTAGAAAAGAGCGTTATTGACGGTATGAAGCTACATGAATACACACACACACACACACACATATATATATATATACATATGTATGTATGTGTGTGTGTGTGTGTGTTATAATCATAAACTGCACTCCACTGTCAACAAATAGGAAAATAACCTGAAACCATAATAATCGTGATCGAAATTTCTTCTTAACCGACAAGAAACTGAAAAGTTGTGGAAGGTGAGACTTCCACACCGTGTCACAAAATACATAATCAGAGATGTCCACCACATTCACATGCACTACAGATCAGATGAAGTGATGACGTCAATGAACCCAAGTGACCCGATTCCTTCAAGGAAACTAAAAATTACGAGATCGTTATTATGTCAACAGATTTATTAAATATCACTGTTACAAAACCGTTCAGACTCTAGAATTGATGGCAGAGAATTTACTCCTGACCACCTTCTCAGCCGAGAGCAATTCCATTCAATCACCTCACACTCCTCCCTTTAGTTTATGTATATAATTATGTACTTTCAAAGCATTTTTATCAATTATTTTGCCAGTACAATCCGTTGTCTTCTTAACTAAATGGCAACATAATTAAAGGAATTGGAATTGAGTTGAATCATTTCTAGGATCACTTCAAAATTGCCATGATTGAGTGCGACCCATATAAATTTCATTCATCATGTTAGGGGTTTTAGCATGAAACAAATGGAATGTATGATCGTGTGCAAGCTACTTCATAATAGGAGAATCTGGGGACAAGCGTAGTTAAGATATTAACATATTGCCTTAACTTCTGTCCGCTTTTTATAAAATTTATATACCCACTAGATTATATTGTTTGATATATGTAATTCATTTATCAAATTCAACTTTTATTAAACTTGAAAAACCTAAGATAAAGTTACCCGCAAAATTCTGAAGGCCCAAACTGTGAGTTCATTTAATTAGCATCTTTACACTGTCACTTTAATGTTTAATGATATGTTGTAATTATGGTAATCATAACGTAGCTCAATGGTAACTTGATTTCATTGTACGTAGGGTTGGTGCCCTGCCAAACTTCAGTTTTCTTTTCCTTTCGCGTGTGGAAGTGCATACGTTCCCCAGGTAGTAATTGAGGGTCATTTCCCTGATTACCAATAAACTATTAGGAAAACATTTGGTATAGTAAACGGCACTGACGTTATGATTTAATTTGCCTATTACTTCAATTTATTCCGACTGGTTCGAGGGCACCTTACTGTGAAACAGACCAATGACCGTGAAACTCTATCCTCTTTCCCTTCAGTTTTGGCATGACAAAAAAGAAAATACATTATGTAGATAATGAATAAAGAAAATCTGATTTTGCCAGTATTCAAGGTATTTGAAGAAATTGTTTATGTTTTTGCAGATTGTGTTTGGATGATCCAATGGTCATAGAAACTAAGGGAATGAAAATCACTTTATCAAACGCTGCATGAGTTCTAAAACACGAAAGGAATGTTATTTTTATCGATAAATAAGAGAAGAAGTAATTATAGAAGCTGTAATTGAATGACCTCTTCGGGTTTAAGCTTGCTTTTATAAATAGAAGTAGATACTGAATTTATTACAGAACGGTATGAAGTAATTCATAATTAATTCATTAATATCGGTCATAATCACTATGTTAATTGGAGAAGTAATGATTTCTTTTTACTAAACATTTTTATTGATTGGTGCAAAGACAATATTTGTGCAAAATAATGTTTGAGCCACCAGTAGGTCAACATTCCCTACACATGATGATGTACCCTATCACCTCTGAATTCCTTGCTGCTAGTTTTATACCTCACTTCCCAGTTATTTCGACAGGTATTATAATGAACTATTAATTCGGTCCGTTTTATTTCACTTGATGCGACGAAAATTGGGTGAAGATTACTGCATACATTATACAGGTCAATGATATACTCACGAGGGCATTTGCAATTACACGGATCACATAAGAAAGTCGCAACATCACAGAAACGTATTTAAGTGATTTTACAAACCAAAATGCCTGTTGGTTCAAAGACCTTCGATCTGCTCATGCGCGAAGAGGCACGAGACGAACCGCACAGTATTGAAGTCCAATGAATATTGGAAAGCATGCATCGTTGGTATTTTAAGGACACATGCGTCCTGTCGTTATTTGGGTCGGCAATATTTTCTAGGAGCATTAATGTATAGCATGTCTATCTATACGTCTCAGATGGTTGGCATGCATGGAGAAGCTAAAATAGAATAAACAGGAAAACGTCAATAAACAGTATCATCTCAATGTCCAACTTTGTAAGGGCGTTAGATGATCTGGTTAACTCCTTTCAAAGCAAATTTGTCGTTATCTTTGTAGAAAAGTCAAATTGGCTTGATAATTCATTCATGCCACCACCCATAATGAAGGAAAGTACAATGTTCCAAATTAATGAACTGCGGTGCTAAATTGATTTCGTAATGTACGTGTATGTCGCAATAATTGTGAAATGATGTTGCTAACTATATGAATCGCCCTCCGACAAATCTTAATAGATATTTTAAGCACTCACAAACGAGAGCTAGAGCCTGTACGGCAACCTTCCCCTTCTATATCCGATTGAGTGTCGTATCTATATTTATACATGTCATTACAATGAAGGGTCATCCTCTGGTTGTAAAGACAACCTGATAGCTTGTCTGCATTTGCTTCCGGTGTAACAACAACTGATATGCTTGAAAATTTATATTAAGATTAGAAACGGTGGGGGAGCGGAAATCTCTTTGGAGGATACAGGGTCACTTACGCCATGCATGTGTACTGCGCACGCACGTACCCTTCAAAAAGCCCCTAGGTCCGACGATTCGAACACCACCAAAAATCCATTACCTGTTCTTCTTACCACAAAAGACGTAAACCCCAGAATTGATCGAAATCCTGTCCTAACTTTTCGACAAACAAGCGGAAACATGACCTCGTAATCTTGGCGGAGATGTGATTTTTTAAATGCATTCCGCAGGGAAAATAAAGGTACTAAGTTAAATCATTGCATCTGGACTTGTTTTAATTTCGACTTCGCGCGCGGTTGTTTCACGTCCAGTCCTGGACGATGATAAAGCGTCGGGGATGATTCAGAAATTGCATCAATTGATCGATATAGAGAAGTTAAGTATACTCGATGGAATAATTTGTTATAAGGTTATGGGGGGGGGGGAGGATCTGTGAAATTGACCAAGTAACCGGCCCACTACATTATAGACAGCAGGTTTTCAAATGCAAAGATCCATGAATTTTTAAACTGTAAACTGGTCAGTTCTGAGGGCACATTTTCACTGCTACAACTGTACTTTATTATTTTAGCAAATGAAGCACCGCACCAAACGTTTTTAGCCAGGTTGTATTCTTTGTTTGCTGGTCACTAGATGGCGCGATTCTAGGATCTGCTGTGGTTCGGGGTAATGAAATTTGCAGTAAAAAGGGAAATTTTGACATTTGTGGTCGACGTGTTATGACATTTGTGGTTAATCAAATTTTGACATTGTGGTTGACGTGTTATGACATTAAACAGTGGTAACTACTTTGACATTTGTGGTTGACGTGTTACGACACTTCTGGTTGACGTGTTATGACGCTTGTGGTAATTTTAACATTAGTGGGCGATCATTTTGACATTTTGTGGGATCTACACAGTTCTTTCGAATCGCGCCAGTCAGTATCTACTGATGAGTTACAAAGAATGAAGCAATAACATGCCTCTTTGTTATACTTGACTCCTTAACTATTTCAAACGTCTTTGACCGTGATGTCTGCTGGTTGTCTGTGCAGGTGTTCGCAAACTGGGAGGACTTGGCGTTTGTCGGGGAGGAAAGAGAAAGGATGAGGCCCATTCTCAATGACCCATCCTTGCTGAGAATTCAGAGGTAAAAAGAATGTGATTTTGAGTGATTAACCGTGCATGAATTATTGGAAATGTCCATTGAATGGGTGGGTATTGTTGCGGGAACCATGGCTTCGATGAACATCAGGGCGAGGTATTTGGTGGATGTATAGAGACAGAAAAGCTATAGCAAATGAAGAAGTAACCAATAAATCATACACGTGTTAAAGGTAGAAAATCCGGGTAAATGTGACCTTTGCTCTCTGATAAAACAAACATTTTTTTTTTCTAGTAGTTGCATCATTGATTACTCCCTGCTCGTCAATAGACGAAACCTGTCCAAACACATGGTATAAAAACCAGATCAATTCTGATGGACATGTTCTATCAACCATATCATTGATATCGTTGTGCTGCCATTATTGCAATACGATATTTTAATATACATATTATACATGTGTAACTGCTACAAAATTCAGCTAGCTTCATCAAGGCTGTGTTACTCTTATTTTAACACCTGTGTGTGTGTGTGCGGTTTTCTTTTTTTTTTCCACCGAAAAGATGCGAAATTTCACATTCCATAATATGTAAATGGTAATCTATTATAATCTGATGACACTAAGAATTTACTTCGCCCTTGTATAATCTACCAGACGTGCCAAATGTGATGTTACTGATTATGCATGAACCTAGATTTGAAATATTGAATGTGAAATAATATTAAGTCTAAAGACTAATCACCATGTTTCCTATCAACTTTTATTCACAAAGATGTCATCTAAATGACCTCGAGAACGTCGTCCCATTCGCAGTCCTCGGTCTTCTTTACGTTGCCACGCAACCGTCGTTCAACGCAGCGTCCCTCCATTTTCGCGCCTTCGCCCTCTCCAGGTTCTTTCACACGGTGGCGTACCTGACGCCGCTCCGCCAGCCGTCCCGAAGCTTGGCTTATGCCGCAGGCGTTGTCGTCAACTGTTCAATGGCTTTTCTCATTATTCGCAGCGGACAATTCTGAATAATCTCTGTTCTTATTGCAACTGATTAACAAATTGCCCCTACACCGACGTAAATAAGCACTGAATCAATCAGGGGTTTAGTAGAAGCCATGGCAAAAGAAATTATGAGCATACACACTCGGGTAGGATTCGAACCTACGACCTCCTGCCCGCGTATGTATGCTCATGATTTCTGTTATCATGGCTACTACTAAAACACTGATCCATTCAGTGCTTATTTGCGTCGATGTAGGGCAATTCGTCAATCAGTTGCAATTAAAAAGCAACTCGACAGAAGAATTTCAAGAATTTGAATAATCTCCGTTCTGTGAAACTTTACGTGTGTGTAGGCCAGTGTTCAGGTCCTTGTGGTTACAGTTTGGGGTGTGACTCATCGTAGCTAATTTAGTTCGCGACATTCTAAAGGGATGCATATATTGGTTGAGATGAGGATTGAGCTTGAAACTTTTTAAGAGATACTAAGAAGCCACTTATTATGACTTGTTACAGAGCATACAATTCTGAGAGGAATTCAAAGTTTATTGGATAAAAATCGATTCTGAAATGGCCGAGATCCTGAAACAAAGTAATCCTAATAAAAGGGGTCTTAACTTTTATTGGGATTACTTTGTTTTGGATATTTCGGCCATTTCAAACAAATGTTCATCAAATGAACTTTGAATTCCTCTTAGCTTCTTCATATTCATAAGAGAAACCTAAAAACCTTGAAACCGGAAGCCCCATCTCAACCAAAACTATACCATCCCTGTCAGTCATTTCGTACGAATTTGAAACTGCGTGCAATCATTTGAAAAAGCAAAAGCACATTATCTTTGTTTATAGGCATTATCAAATGTCATATCTGATGTGTACTTTGAATTGATATCTTATTGGGAATATGCACAAAAGGTTGGATAAATTGAATATGTTTACGTATGTTAAGCGAATGAAGTGTTCATGTTTATATAACAAATATAAATGTTTGTGTGTGTGCGTGTGCTTATAATACTGCCCCCTCCTTCTTAGCAAAACATAATCCATATGTCCAATAAAAGAACCATTAAATGAAAGGAGTATATCATATCAGGGACACGTTGAGAACATGTTGGCGATGATGAGAAATAAGAAATTCAATGTTTGTTTGTCCCCCCCCCCCTTCAGTATTTCTGTTTTCATAGAGGGGTTCTTTCCCAGCAATCAATATTGACACATGAAATTTCAGAAGAAAGCTATAGCTATAAAACATTGCTTAGTGAGTACTTTTTCTTCTTTGAATGTATTGTTCTTTGAAGACAGAACTTGCTTCCAACCACCGCCCCCAAAATAATAATAATAATAATCTTTTCTTTTTGTATACCGGTGGCAGATTTTTATTTTCTGTTTACTACGTGGCAGTGATTGCCTGAATCCTCACTTTCTCAAATCAAACTCAAAATCAAAATCAAGCCAGTATTAACATTCAATACTTTATGCTGGTCAACAAGTCAAGTTTATGCTTGTTTTTTCCCGTACGTTCACTGTTCTTGCCTCATAAGTGTACCTTAAGAATAAAGCTGATACTGCATGTGTAGAATAAGTTTTCGCACAACGATTATCATTCCTTATATTATAATGTGTATATTATGTAAATTATTAAGTTTGCATCATACGTGTTTTGGTCATCTCTGTTCTACAATGATATTTTCTATATCTGATAAAGGTACCAGGGGTATCATGTATACCTGTAAGAAATACAACAGACAGTATCATTTTATTCCTAATTTTTCTCCAGAATTCAGAATTCCTGAGTTCCTTGTTGAGTATTTCATAATTTAAAATCTGCTTTGCTCAGTCAGGCAAGCTTTGGTTCATCTTTCGGTGGTCAGAAACAAATAATTTACTTATACATAGATACACACACACACACACACACACACACACACACACACGCACACACACACACACACACGCACACACACACACACACACATCCGCACATATTGTTCCTCCAATGAAATCATTATTATGAAGCAACATCTGCAGGAATCTTCCCTTTCTAGAACGTATTACTGGGTCTTGTTTAAAAAAAGATGTTATGATCATAGCAGCTCTTGCGAGAATGGCAACTTCTTGTACCAACAGCCAGTCAGGAAGCAAGATGTGATGTTGGCAATGCAGCAACATTAACTATATTACAGCAGCATTCTAAGAAATGGAGCCCTGATGAGCTTTGCTTGCATAGAGTAATTCCATGAATTATTTCTGCATGACGGCCTTTATAAGAGTACAGTGTATGTATCTTCTTCTTTTTTGTAACCAAATATCATTTGACTCATCTTTGTGATTCTTATTAACAAAGTTATCTGCATGTCACACAGTTTAGCCTACATCTGATCTATCTGCTAACCTATCTACTTTCATCTTATCTATCCATTCGTCCATCCTTCTATCCATCTATCCACCTATGTATCTATTTTTTTTTATCTATCCACAAATCCAGATATAAACCCACTTGACAAGCACCTTAAGGTCTTCATCAATCAGTCCATCCACACATCTAAATGAGAGTACATGTATAACCCCCATGCATGCATTAATGCATCCTAGACAGCAAACGATAAGCCTATCTCTAGCCGTAAACCTCATCGTAAAGGCTACCAAATCATTAGTTCCCCACATATTGGTCCAAGCTGCCGTCCATTTCTTTATCTATCTCTACCTCATCATCTCTCACCATATATTCTCCGCACTACCAACCACTTCATTTCTCTTAACCTATCACTACTGGGGATGCTGGTGTTGTTGTTGTTGTTGTTTTTTTTTCATTTCGAATGATGACACTTGGCACACATACATTACAATTGTTCTATGTCGAATCATTTATTTCTGATTAGTCAGTACTTTGAATAGCTATCAGCATTAGTCCCACATGTATGAACGTGGGAAGACATGTATGTACAGTAGCATGAATTACCATGTTGAGAAGTAAAATTTATGTACAAAACACAAGAGACCAATCCTGCCTTTGTTTGTTTTTTGTTTGCTTGATCTTACATTAAGCAGTGCTTAACACAATCCATAAACGATTCTGACAGCAAAACTGTGCTATATACAAGCTTCTTTCAGAACTCGGATTTACATACACTGACAGTACATAATATGTGTCATGATGATACCAAAGTGTCAAGAAGCCAGAAACACTTCTCATGATGCTACGATTAAATGATGACCTTCTCTCAAGTGGCCACTTTTTGTTGTTGTTACATATTTCACTTCTATCTTCAAGTTTCAGCACCCGAGACTTCATCATAAGTCCTCATATCTTCAGCTTTTAATGCCAACTTAAGTTGTTCAGAACTAGAGATACACATTTTTTTTTGTTTCCTTTCATCACCTCATAGAGTAGTCACAAGGCTCTTTGTACTGTACATTTCAGCATCATACTGGGAACAGAGATGAATTGCCACTGAGTCCAAGATTCTGTTCAGAACTTCCAGACCTTTGAAAAAACAAGATCTGCGATGCAACATTCATGTTTTCCTGTTATCTCGGCATTTATCCCTTGGCCAACTAGAATCCTGTGTTGAAAATGTGACAGCAGAAATAGCACATAACAACATGATTTCAGACACCATCACATGACCGGGTTGGACTCCAAAGTCACATTTGACATAAACATTAGGCGGGGAGAACTGTACGAAAAACTGACAAACCCAATGAAGCTGGAGCTGATGACGACATTTGTACACACCCTACACAGAAAAGCATGAGTGGGGGTGTGATACATGAAGCAGGAGAAACACATGGGGAGTCTGCTTGGTAGGATACAGAATACTGTACAAGGTGTTATTTTCGATTTCATGAATCACATTTGGACCCCGAATTTAACAACACGCAAAAATGCCAACATGCGCTAAGGTAATATTGCGCTTTATGAAGGCCTCTGTGTCCATTCGCGAAAGCAACATCTCGCGAAAATGTCCGTGACCTCCTCTTTCGCGAAAATAACAGCGTATACAGTAGATCATGAAGGCCAAAGAGAGACCTCCACTCCTGTATTTGGGGTCAACTCCACTCTTCAGTAATTTTATTGGAAGAGAAGACTTTGCAAGCAAGATTTTATGTGTTGCCAACGTCTTAAATTGTCTGCAAGTATAACCAAGGCCGTTCACCTGTGTACCGCAACACCTGGTGAAGTTCAAAACAACATGTGATGTACTGTGGCAGCCTGTAAGTACAAGTGGCTGCTGTAGTACCCGTGGCATATGTAAAGGTTCACCACTGCACAGCTGTCTGGAGCTTTCCCAAGAATTTTTGCATGATTTACCATGGAGATCATCATAGTATACAAATATACCTTGCCTTGAGAGTTTCTGGTTTAAACTATGGCAGAAGCGAGTCCAAAATCGTACTACTCACAGAGAGGCACAGCCCTGAGTAAATAGTACTATTGGAGGCACCGAGGCCCATAGTTTTAACCATACACTCAAAATATTAGGCAGAGAACATTTGTTTTATGTTTTTGATACAAAAATAAACAGGAGGGAATCTTGTATCTGCCCACTGGCCATACAGCCAGTGCTTTGAAATTGAAAAAATGTGATAGCCATGGTACTGCACGTGTTGCCCATGGCATGTACATATGTATTCAAGCTCTCGTATGGCTGCTGAATACTTGCATTTTGAGGGAGTTGACTGTTCATCAAAAGTACAGCTATGACATCAATTCACAAATAGTGTACTATCTGGGATATCATCTTAAACAATGATGTCATTTTCCAAATAACATACCATCGAATGTGTCAAACATGCCAACATTATGAAAAAGTTGAAAATACATATGGTCACATGAAGCTCTTTCAGCTACTGTCAAACACTATATATTCCCGGCATGAAAATTTCACGGATTGGAGCTGACGGCCTTTCTCGCAGCATGAAATTTTTGCGACTTACCACTGGCATCCAATGCATATTGTGTAAGCAAGAACTTTCACACGCATTTTAATTTCGCGAATGTTGCCGCTCGCGAAATTCGCAAAATTAAAATGCACGCGAATATTCCTCTTTTACAGTAATCACAAGATGATACATTTTTCATCCAAAATATAATCACATACATAGGAATGGGCAGTGACTCATTATTAGCTTTCAAAGTCACTAAAAACAAGATTTCTTCTTTTTTTTTTTTTTTTTACTATTCATTCACACATGAGCTTTATGACTGTACCATCTGCAGAATGCAGAGGTTTGCATTAGTTTCATGTTGTATCACAAAATACAATATCTGAAGTTGTGCAATGACTGCTACATAGTGACAACTATTGTTCACATTGGCAACTTTCAAGATGGATTCCTCTGGATTACAACTCCAGCATGTAGTTGGATTATAATAGGTGAAAAATTTGTGCTTTAGAATCTCTAGCTTTGCACCCTACAATGTGATGGTGCTTTGAATTTTCCAAATGTATCGTTCATCTTGGAAATACTTTTCAGAAGCTTTAAATAAGCACAAAAATCATGCTTTCTCCTGAAAGAAACATAAATGACACAAATGACAAACAGAAGCAGTACAAAAAGACAATTGAACATCTTCATATGACCATGTATTGCATCACTACTGTACTGATGACAATAACCCAACTTGCCCCCTGTGCTTAGTCTCTATCATTTGAATTTCAATGCGAGACTCTGAGAGGTCAGGCGTCAGACTGAATTCATCGAAGTCTATGCCACCGTGATTGTGTTTCAACTCCATGGCACTCTCGCAAGCTGCATAACTGTGGGATGAGCTTCCTTGGAGCCATCCCCTTGATGACGGCCTTGGGGTGAGACAGAGGTGTTCCCCTACTGAATGGTGGCTTGAGTTCTGATGAGCAGACTTGGATCGTCATGTCACAAATTTAGATCCGAAGATGAGGCTTCTCCTTGACCATGTACCTAATTGTTGGATAAGAAATGGAAAAGACAGAATGAAGCATAAGTATGTCAATGTGTGAATTCTTCATGACAGGAATTAGTTTGAAGTGCTATTACATTTCAAAATATGTACATGAAAAAAAAAAAATAGACCCTCTTCTCAAGCCCTGATATCTGTGTGAGGGAAGAATAAAGCAAGCAGCACAATGTGGGAATTCAGTGCACACAAAGCAAATTCAAAAGATGCAAGCTTTCAAATGCAGTTCAAAGTTACACACTTGTTTTATACTTACCAACATTTCTTTTTTAACATTGCACTTAAAAAAAAAAAACCCAAACAAACAAACACAATTTACACTTGTCAATGCTCCATCATACTTAACAAAAGAAAAAAAAAACACATTGCTCTTTTTGGACAGACAACCATTCATGGTGTTCACAGAAATCCAGACGGCCCTACATGACCTTTACCATAAGATGTAGCATCATTTTCTTTTTCTTCTTCTTCTACTGTCTCTCTACACAAGCATAAATGAGGGGGGAATGTGTCTTACTTGTCAAGAACCTCCCAGAACTTGAGCAGTCTGGCCTTGTCCAGGTGGCGCTTGCTTCGGCTGATGTCCATGATGTGCACGTTCCACTTCTTGACATTGGGGTCCACCTTGAACTCGTCATATTTAAGATGGAATCCACGGACTGGAGTGCAGGAAGAAGAGCAGGCAAAGTCATGAAAAGAAATCTTTATTCTGACAATCAACATATCAATGATAGACTACTGCAGGGGAACCATGTTTTGATGACCTCAAAGGCATGACAATTATCTTGCTATGTCAGGAGACAAGAACAGAAAAAATATGAAGAGTTGCAACTACAAACTCACTTTGTTTTAAGAGGATTTCCTTATACACAACAATCCTTATAATGAGGTTCTGCTGTATATGCAAGAAGTCTGCTCACAAAGGCATCATGCTTAAGTCTATATTCAAAGGTTCTATCACTTTACACAGCCATGAAATAAACTTTTAGACCAAGGGGGAAAACGAATTTACAACTTGAATTTTGTTATTGGGAAAAATTGTTGTACAACTGCTCATTGTACTAAGTGTAGAGTAGACTTGGTTTATGTATATATGTCTCTCAGTCAATGTGTGTAGAATTCAAATAATCTTCATACCATCCGATGATGGTATGAATGATTAAGAAACGGCAGGTTGAAGTATGAGTAAAATAGACATACTCCTTGCAAAGATGTCCACGGGGTTGTTTCCGTTCATCCACGGCCATCCCTTGAACTGCCAGGTGGGACCCTGCACGAAGACGGCAACCACGCGATCCCTGTCCACGCAGCCCCAAGACAGACAGACAGACAGACAGACAGACAGACAGACAGACAGACAGACAGACAAACAGAGACAGAGACAGATAAGAACATGACATATTAGGCACACATTAGATAGGGTTTGAGATATGACTGGGTCCACATCTCCTCATCTCATTTGCACTGAAGAGAATGCTCTGCATTCGATACCAACAGTAACAATGCACCAACAATACAATAGCACAATATACCACTGTACCAAAGTTATTACTTGGATAAAATGACAGGAGAATGAAAGCTAACAAGAAGATGTGCATGCGTCGCGTACCTACATAACCAAAATTGCTGAGAACTGACCAATGCAGCCCTATAATGGGACGAGCCAGTATCATCAAAACACAAAGGTACCACACTAACTAGGGAACTATAAAAAATGCCTTCACAAGAATTGTGTCCCATCCAAACTAAGTGGTGGCAGACCTTGCTTCGTACGAATTTCATGTGAAGTTGGAAGTTAATATCAGGCAGAGGATTAAATGCCAGAGATTTGGATAAAAATAGTTTTGAAATGTTCTCTGCACACAATGTTTTACTTCCAGATGGAAAAAAAAACCCCACTCACAATCAAACTCAGCCCTCTGACTCCTATTTTGTCTCTTTCATTTCAATCACAAGATGAGAACACAATTTGTTTCTAAGCTGTCCTTGTGCAGTCCTCAGTCCATGTTGTGAATTCGTTTCATCTGTACATATCAGAGCACTAATTTGACCATATTGACTTGCCAAATCTGGTGGCAATTTACCCTGCAGGTTTGACTTTGCTTCTAGTCTGCAATAAAATTTGTTTTTCCTCACTACCAGGAGCCAAGGTATCAGATTTGGCCACACATACAAGGCCAATATGTATGTCTACATTCAACCCAAATGGAGATTCGAGATCTCGTAGCTCACCAGTCCTGCGGCGAAAGCTTGGTGACTGTGTCGATGACGCGGTACGGCACCGTGCTGCCGTCGTCTTTCCGCCTCTGGATCAGCACATCATTCTCCTTCCTCGCTCCCTGCCTCTTCTTCTCATCCGACGTGACAAATCTGATAAATACAAAGAAAGATGAAGAGTTAAACCAACACTTTCACAGAATGAGATCCAACAAATAGAAAGTGCATAGGTACTGCACATAGAGAAGATCACAAGGGCAGAAACAACACAAGAAATCAGTATGGGTATTGTAATGGTGCATACAGCAGGGGCGGATCCAGGAATTCCATAAAGGAGGGGCGCCTTTACAAAATTAAAGGGGGGGGGGGTGTGCAGATGCCCCCCCCCCCCATTTTTCTTTTTGTTTCTTTTGTTTCAACCAAAATTAAAGGGGGCGCACACGCCCAGTGCACCCCCACCTGGATCCACCACATCTAGTCCTTGCTCGAGGCTAAGCTCACAGTAGGGTATTAAAAATTGTTCCATGTAACCGCACACAATTAAAGGAAGATGCTCTTAAAGTGAAGCAAAACTCCCAGATCATTTTGATGGATACAGTGTAAACAAAGAATAGAGTTGTAGAAAATTCACTAAACATAAAACAATGGTGCAGTTTGTATTTCATAGGATCATGACAAATGGTGACATCATCATCTCACAGGTCTCCAATGGGTCTGCCCACAACTCTTTGCTTAATTTCCATATTTTTATGAGAAAACAAAAAGATGTACCCTCTGCATTAAATGACCACAATGGTGACTCATAGAACGGTGAGATTTTGGTTGCTATCACCCAAGCACACAATTTGTATAACATCAATTTATATAAACCAATGGGACAGCTGTGAGACAATAGTATCAACGTTTCATCTACATGTAGTTTGCATTATGTCTACCAATGTCACTATGTTTGGGCTTTTCTTTGACATGCAAAATTCTGCAAATTTGTTATTTGAGGTTCAATTACAATGAACTTCTGTTTGTTTTTTTAATTTCAATATCTGTATTAAAGTAAACTAAAACATGGGGAGCCAGTTCATATCCCATTGTCGCACATCAACCCAACGAGGGCTCACCTGAAGTCTTGTAACAGATCCTTGGCATTGTAAAGAGTGATGAGTGCTGTGTTGGCTGCTGGGACGATGATAATGGGGGTGCGGGATACCCTCTTGGTGGGAGTCTGGGCCTTGGGGGTGGAAGCTGGCTCTGGTCTTGGGGCGGGGGTGGGGGCAACTGGCTTGCGAACCGGTGTGGCATCCTGGACACAGAGACAAGATTGCGATAGGAGAAGGTCGATATCTCCGATAGTTCCATGACATTTGCTCCTGGGAAAGTTGCTCCCATGAAACATATGCAAGCTACGCCAAACATAAATGATCATGTGACTAAAAATGTTGAAGTAAGACAAACATGTATGAAGAAACCATACCAAAAAAAAAAAAAATCACTAACATGATAAAAAAGGGTCATGACAATTGTAATCTGCACAAACACACATCCCCACCTCAAAAAAAGGGGAAAACAGAGGTCAACTTGGTCATGTGACTGCCCCATTACTCATGCAATATATTCTCTCTGTAGCAGAGTTCTTGTTCTTTGAGAGCTGATTTTCCTCATTACTCACCGGTGCTGGTTTGTTGAGATTTGACATGCCATGGAAGGACCCCATGTGAGTACCACCAGTATCGATCTTGAATCCTTCCGTCTCTGTCAAGGGACAAATATGAATACAGGATTGATTTAATGATTCATAATTCATGTACGCTCGAATAATAATGTATCAACGTATATGTGAATGTCTAAAAAAGGCATTATACAACCATCAAATGGTAAATATTTCCCATGACTACATGTACATTCAAAACATACAAGCATTCAGTTTCATTAAGAGAACAGAAATTCACTTGCAAAGAGAGTATCTAAGCAAATGCTGAAAAGTGGAAGCCTTACAAAGTAATTTGTGTGACATCCCCTTCACACCTTGTGCACATAAATGCCTGCTCAAAATGATAATGGAAAAATCACATTCTCACCAGCTAAGGCATAATTACAGAATTACTCAAATCGGTCAAAATTTCATGCCCTGATCTATGAGATTCTGTTCAGAGTAGAAAAAGTTTGGCCACAGGATTAAAAAAAAAAAAATACAACAAAACCGTTTTCACTCTGGAGAAGATTCATGTCTGACAAGTCAAACCCACACGTAGAGTCAATGGCAGTGAGACCTGAAGGAACGATACTAATGATTCCACAATGGACCTCATAGTGAGTTGTTTTAATATCATTGATGGTCTGATTTCATTTTTCACTGCATACCATTTTGATCTTTAGGTATAATGCATGCAGATCCCTCAAAGTGTATGACACATTTTTATGAAATGAGTAGATGCTGTCATCTCTGTATCCGGTATCTTTTCTGTCATCTAGTCTTTATTCCTCCTCTTACCTTCTTTCCGCTTGAATCTCTCCTGATCGTATCTGTTGTAGAGCTGAGCGGTCTGCTGCACAGGTTTCCTCCTCTCCGGCTTTAAGGAGAAAGAAGCAAATATGATCAATTTCGTCAAATATATCTGGATGATACAGCCTTCATATTTTGGAGTTTGTTTATTTATTTGTTTGTTTTTTGCAACCAGTATTACACTGCAACTACACATAAGTGCACTATCAATAGTGCTAGTAACATGAATCATATTCTTCAGATAAATAAGCAGAGTTGCAAGTTTCACATTAATAGTGTACAGTGCCTGGCAAATCAATTGACCAATTTTCTCATATGCTCATTCTGCACATCTCCCTAGCTACAGATATTTCTCTTTCTTTCTTTCTTTTTTTTAAACAAACAGGAAGCTTGACAACTTCAAAGCTTGTTTGAGGCTACCCCCACAGGAGCAACAATTAATGCAATGGATGTAAATTGGACTCAAAATATCAGTAATTATTACCAATACGAGGTAGTTTTGCGAGGCAATTGCAGTTGTTATTTTGAAAGGTTAAAGGTCAGCAGTTGTTATTTTGCAGGGTTAAAGGTCAGTAATCAATATTCCTTTCGCCACGTCGCTGTGTGTCGGTTACACACACCGTACCGTACACAAAACAATGTGTACAAACAGTGCAATCTTCCGGTTTTTGCCATTCACTTTACACAAGGAGGTGGGAAGAGAAAGAGTGTTTCTAATCTCTCTCCCCACCTCCCTGCTTTAAATGTAAACATTCCGATCGACCACGAAAAGAAAACATTCCAGGACGTCGCTGGGTGTCGGTTACACACACCGCAGAAGAACGCTGATAAATCAACTCATACAAGGTTGACCACTTACAGCAGCGCTATGGCGTCAAACAATCACTAGTCCATTTGTGCTCAAGAATTGCACAGTGACCATCAGTTTTACAACTCTCCAAATTTAAACAGAAGTAAAAATAAAGTGTAAAAATGTTCAGATGTTTGAAGTTCGCCTGTTACAACTACATATGTATCTTTGAAGTTGGAGTTGAATGATATACATTGATGAACAATTTTTTAATTATTCGACATGTTGATGATCTACAGGTAGTGAAATGTGGCTTGATCTATATCACAGTGTATAGCCGTATTCACATATTTTCTTAATTTACCTATAGGGGATAGGCAATAATTATGATATTGACTGGCCTCGAGGGAGATACCAGATAAATATTGCCCGCACTGAAAGAATATTGCCCTCGTCTTCGACTCTGGCAATATTCTTTCACTTTGGGCAATATTTTCTGGTGTCTCCCTCGAGGCCAGTCAATATTATATAAGTATTTAAACATAATGGGTGATTTTGCTTGTGCCTGGAGGCATTTCATTCCTGTGAAAATGAACGAACACGTTGTGACATGTTTCGAAATGCGTTTAGAGTTAAAGGGTATTGATACCATACATTGTGTATTTGATACCTGACTCTGTGAGGGGGTCTGGTGTGTGTTCTGGGACTGAGCTTGCTGACTCTGCTTCCCTTCTTCCCTGGCTTTCACTGACTGCAGGATCGCAAAGATATTCTTGAATTCCTGGTGAGACATAATATTAAAAAAAAGATAAACAAGGCAACACTTTACATTGCATTATGTAACACTTGAGACAATCAGTACATACACATTACTTCCCATTCTCAACTGAAAGAAAAGGGATATCTTTGTGAATTATGATGAAACTACAACCACTTTAAATTCCTCCTCCAGATATGGTTTGGCATCTGAGACTAGGCTGAGTTACAATGCAACAAGAAGTTAAATTGTCCACTAGCATACCTCAAATAACTTCCCACAATGAAAAGGCCTAGAGGTTGCAAGTGTATGGTGACACGAGACTGAAAGTGCAGATATCAACTCAAAGCCTGTCATTTGAACATTTCTGGTCATCTCAAAAACTAAGCATGATATATGTGTGACAGGATACTACCAGGATTTTTTATGAAGAGACTACTGCAGACATAGTCTTTTCTTGGACTTAAATATAGCTTAGACATAAATTACCATACTTTGGAAAAGTAAAGTGAGTTGATACCATATGAGGTGCTGCCCCAATCTGGGTTAATCCTCTACATAGCATGTTCATGAAATAGATATAAAACTATGTTCCTGTTAGAGGAAGAGAACGCTTGTCACCTAAGTTATCCTCGTTAAGTGGAAAGCCGCTGCCAGAGATTTGAGTTTACTGGTAAATATAACACTATCCAAGAAACACCAAGAGAATTGCAGGCAGACCAGGGGGGCATTTCATGAAGCGTTTTGGTCTGATATTTCTCTGACAAACTGTTACAAGCTACTGAGAAATCCTTGCATCTGATTGACTGAGAGCAAATTTATCTGACAACTTTGCCGGACAAAATGCTTCATGAAATGCCCCCCCGGTATTAGTGAAATGTGGATCAACTTGTCTGCCTGGCTAGTACAGACTTAAGTCCAGTCGGTGCCAGTCACGTTGATATAGAGAATAGCACCAGCCCACCTTGCCATTACTCCGAAGCACCGAAGTCCTTGTCCGCCAGTAGCGCTCCCTGCTCATGATGTCGCGAGAGACGTCGACCTCGGCGTCGATGAAGCTGCGCTGCTCCAGGATACCCATGCCCAGTGTGTCGTCGTCTGGCTTGATGGTGACTCGCTTCTTGATGTGGATCTTGGCCCTGATGGAGGCGATACGCTCGATGGACAGCGTGTCTGACAGGGAGCTGCCAATTTGAGGAGTTCAGGAAAATTTACAATACAATTCTAAAAGGTCCAGTTTATCTTTGAGAGTGATTTCAAGAAAGTTCAAGATATCACATTTGATGCATATGTGTGGGTCTGTTGTATCACAAAACATTCTACCATATAAAATTTTCGCAATAAAGCCTAAAATATACGGAGATATCAATGTTTTTCTCAATAAACCATAACTGTAGACGGTTTAGTCTGGAAACATTTTTTTATCATAACTATTGTTCACATTTTGTGTATTTAACAACACTTAACAACGATTATACGGACTCAAATTTTCACAGTGGTTGTTTCTATCCCTAACTCACATTTTAGAACTATTTTAAAGCACTAATGCTGGGTTTTTTTTTTTTCATCTGCAAATGGTAAACTATGCCTTTAATGTTTGGTATGCTCTTCCCATGTGGCTCAGAATGAATATCAAATGTTTACAGAAATGGAAAATGTATGAACACAATTCAAAATTATGAATGAGCATATTTAATCAACATTGATTTGATACTTCAAAACATATTCTTAAATCCATTTGGTATGACTTGGACACAAGTCTCACAGACATTTAATCTCTTTTCCAGGTAACCTCACGAGCTTTATGCACTTCTGAAATCCACCAAATAAACAAGGCATGTCATGTGACATGATTGGAACCTTTTCAATGCTTACATGGACAAAAGATATCTTGATCTTGTAATTGTATAGCTACAATCATTCTCCAGAGTAGTAACAAAACAGTTTTCTTGTTACACCTCAATTGTAGCTTAGAGAGTAAAAAAAAAAAAAAAAGAAAGAAAAAAGAGGAGAAATAAGTGTGACAATTGAATTCACTCCAAACTTCAAGATTCCTATACCACTAAATATTCCTGCTGTACAGGAATATGAAACCTACATGTCACTATCCTTACACAGTTTATTGCAGCCAAAGGCATACCATAAAATAGTTGTAAGTTGTAATGTACTGTAGTTACACATGCACACTGAATGTTTATACAGTCAAAATACATCCTCCTCTTTATACCACTCAAACTGCAACAACTCTTAGTGGAAGTGGAACGAAGTCTTCACCTGATCTGGTTTGTTGTGGCCACAGCCCCTTCCTTGTGATCCTCCAACCTCTCCAACAGACGTTTCTATGGTAACAAGACCACAATGAGAATGCAAACATGTAAAAAACTTTTAGTAGCTGCCTGCATTGTTACTGGAGAGCGCTGATGGGACTACCCTGGATAAAAAATACAGAATTAATGACCAAAAAATACAAATTGCCTACACAAGGCAAAGCAAGAATTCAATGCAAATCTTGGCAGACAGAGAAAAATCTTTAATCCGTCATGATGCTATGGAGGTACTGAAATATCAACATCATCAGACTTTGCATTCTTAAATATATGTTTCTCCCATTTCAAAGAAATGGGGTATTTCAAGAGAGTAGGCCAATCAGGGTATCCCATGCTAGGGAAACTGCAGCTGCAATACACAGCTCAACATTTGCAGACTGTAGAAAATTTCCCAAAGATTTTGGACTCATCTATAAATGCATTAATATATAATGGATGTCTTCTTGCATTCTGATATATCACAAGTGTGCTCGATGGAGTTAAAATGCTTCTTTACGAAGGCGGGTGGTTCATCCACGTGCCCCTGACAACTTTCACATTTCTATCAAATAAAGTCAATATCCCATTAATGACAATTTTATCCCTCCCTCCTCCATCATTAGCAATATTAGATCTGTGACGCAAACGCCATAGAGACAATGCTAATTAGGCAAAAGATGGTGTTTTGCACATGCCGAGACAGCCATTGCCATTGTCCAACGCAGGAGGCTGTGGCGTCTTAGCGTTTGCGTCACAGATCTCAAGCTCGCCAATACCTGTAATTAAACCAAAAAAGTGTTTTAGATTGCTGCATACCTTGTCCTGTTTGACTTCTTCATCCTCAAATCGAATGATCTTTGAGGGTTCTGAAGGTGGTTCTTCTGCCGGTCTTTTGAATACTGGAACAGAGAGAGAACCAATGCCAATATTCATTTTACAGCATCAAATGAGAGAGAGGAAAAAAAAAATGTGTAAGATACATACCATAGCAAGATCTCCTTTCAGTGGTATCTTTTTCACATTCCTCTTGAAAAGTTCCATCACAGCAAAATATTGAATAATTAGGAGAATTTGTTTAGAGCTATAAAACACATTAATTAAGTTTGTGTAGATGATATTTTTTTTTATCAAAGAAGATTCAGGTCAAGTTTGATGACCAACAATAACTGTAAAAGTGTCTAATATTTATAATTCATCTCTCAATTCCATGAGTTTCAATTCATCTTGATCAATATAGCACCATAGCAAACAATACAGAGGATCCATACTTTCTGCTTGATGTTCAAACAACTCAAATAAAACAACCTCCCATCCAATGATAACAGTCCATTCAAATCAGGTGTCACAAGTTCATCTTTATGTAGTGGAAGACTTGCAATCCAAGTGTTGGCCTGACATACCCTAACTACAAAATTGTCAAGATCTAATGTTCAGGTAGATAATTACGTCTTCTATTTCCCACACTAGGCAAGCCAACAACAAGACTTCCAGCAGCAGCAGCAACAACAGTAACAACAGCAGCAGCACCACCACCACCAACAACAACAACAAACCTTGTGTAGGTCTCTGTCTTGATATTTCCGGGGGTGCACTCTTGTCAATATTCGCAGAGGTTTCTTTTGGGTAAAAAAAAAAATGAAAGAAGAATACATGATTAGCAAAAGAAAAAAAAAGATATATTTTCATATGAGCATTGAAGAATTTGTTGTTCATGATCCTCATAGTTCCCTGTCAAGCCACATAACAAAGGTACCCAAGCATGCCAAATTAAGTCTCATGAAATCACCTGCGCTATTTTGTCATGTGATCATACAAATGTACACATTCAGTGCGACATCACGCATTTGATATCTCATCTTTTGACACATTTTGTCCAAAACCTATTTTTCTCATTTAATTTCATCATTACAAACTACAATAATTCTGACAATATTCTTTTCAGATGACCACAAGATTTTTCCCACTGACCTCTATAGTATAATATACTGGAACATCACACCATAAAGTTAGAGAATTTCTAAGCAATACCTCTTGAGTTATCACATAGGTGGAGAAGTCGGATGGACAATAAAAATAAATCACTGCTTTCAGCAGGACCCATGTATGGATATACTGAAAATAAACTTGAAGCTACAATTATATGTACAGAATTAACAGTCGACCACCCATCTCTGAAACTTAAAATTTGTCTGTATTTTTGCAAGGTTTTAGTGGATAAATTACAGAATAACTGCACACTTACTTATTTCACCACCAAGGTATGCAAGCAAGTCTCTTCTGTCTGGACGACGAACAACTGGAATGTTTTCAGCCTGGGGGAAAAAATCATATCTATGAATCAAATCAAAATAATCAGACTGACAGTGCTGTACAGTTCACAGAGAATACAAAGTTTGTGTAGTAAGCAGACACTGGCAGTCATCACAAAGCATTAAATTTGTGTAAAATTTGCTTTGAATTTAAGTTGAGATTACACACTGCATGCTTTACAAGAAAATTCAGTATAAAATTCATGTCATATCTCTGTCACTATCATAGGGTGGAAAACATCGGCCATTCCAATCATTAAGTATGGACACACGCTGTATTCATTCATTTACCCAGTGCTCTTTTTTCCCCATGCTAAATCAAAAGCCAAAAATATTACAATACAGTTTAAAAAGCCATAACTGAGAGCTAAATATGCCAGATATTCCTAGCATCAGGATGTGCAACACACACAATTTACGAAAAGTTGTACATGTAAACTGGTTTAAAAAGGGTGATTTCATCAAGCTCTATCCCGATAACATCTATGTACAATGTATTTTAAACATTTCACAGCAAAACTTCCATACAAAGTATGCACAAACAAGCTATACTCACAAGAGCCTTTTTGACGTAAGCTGTATGGTTAATGTTGTCATGCTTCAGGAGATACAAGATGGATTCAAGAGTGTAGTAGCTTTTGGCTTCCCCTTCTTTGCCAGTACTGTGGAAGGAAAAAGTGGATATGTACTACAATCACAATACAACCATCGATATTTGAATGAGACATAAATGAGACATAAATGAGTGAGATTTACACTTGTTTGTTCACCATGCCACCTCTCACTGTGCTGACACATGACATTATTCCACCATCCCGGGATAGAAAGTTCCAAGGAGCTGCTGAAAGGGATGATCATTTCAAGGTTCAAGGTTTGAGGTAGCCCGACCAGACGCCGTGCGCTAGCGCTAGCACAGCGTCTGGCGGTGTGTGATACACATATCTACGAAACCCCATACACATATCTACTAAACCCTTCGAACACGGCCACACAACAACAAAACTGTTGGAAATTTCTACATTCTTATCACAAATTTTACGAATCACTCACATGAATTGAGATGCTTGGACTATGAGCATGGTATTTCAGTCCATAGTGAGCCCTCAGGCAATATACACTTAGTCTAGCTTCTGGACTCTTTTTACTCGTAGTCAGTGTACGTGACGAGCCGTATGAGGGCGTGACACCCGAGGATTGCGATACGCCGAGAACTGCGATACCCGAGAAAAAAGAGTCCAGTAAAATACTTTCGCCGGATCGAGCAGGGTCAAGAGTTCACGCTAGAGTGGTCATGAATATTCATGACTCGCAGTCAATCAGACAGTTTTACTAGTTAATGAGAATACCAGCTGATCGCACTCCCGCTGGTAGTGTGTGGTAGTGCTGCCCACCTCCACTACACTACAGCATTGTCCACCAAAATAGGGGGTTTTGTTCTGAAGTTGAGCCCACTAACTTGTACTTCGATCGCCAGCTCATACTGCATTATGTAGGCCTACGTGCTTTCTTTATGCATGATGAGAGACAAGCTGCCCATTCCATGATTTCATGAAGTCATCATATAAAAGTCTTTACATAAAATCAAGGAAATTCCAAAGATTCTCATAATAACTGTAGCTATATTATGTATACAAGAGAAGTAAAGTCTGTGTGTCTTATGAGAGAGAAGTCTTTTCATGAAACGTAGCCTCCATCCAAATAGGGGAGCTGTATACCACGATTTTATAGTACAATGAAAAATGTTTCATTGGACATTATAGGCTTATTGCAGATTACAGACTTTATTTTAGATTGATTCCTCCGAGAATAACAGAATGACATCCGTAAAAGGGTCAATCCCGCTATATCCGCTAAAATATGTGATCTTCATATACATGACTTTTGATCAATATTCCAATAGATTTAAGGGATCCCGTGTCACAGAAGTCATATTTTTGGTAAAGCAACTCTAGCAAAGATATTAAAAACCAGACCCCCCCCCCCAAAAAAAAAAAAAAATTATTGGGTCAATCCACGTCAAATCAACCAATTTTCAGACAATTTGTAACCCGACCCCCTTCAATTTTCTTTAAACTCGCACCAAATATGCCCCCAAGTGTCTGACGGAAGATTCTAAAATATTTTGCCCCAAGGTCAAACGGTTGCTAAGATACGGCCTCCCATAGCAACCAATGCGTGGCCAAACAACAGAGTTTAAATAAAATTTGCTATTTTTGATTGACTGCTGCAGCCAAGTTAGATGAGATACATTGCTCATTTTCTGTAAACTTGAAGAACTTTATGATCCTAACATGCACAATATATTACGGCGCGGATCTGACATTCAGTTATTGCGCAAGAGGTCACCGAAAATGGTGTTAAGCGTCAACGTTAATGTTTTTGGGTGCATGTTTGGAAGCTGATAACTTCAAAATTCAATTAGCTTAGAACCCAATATTATGCATATTTAGAGATTCTCACCTGCTCTACACACCTACCGAAAATCGGCCAAAAAGTATGCTCCGTTTTCTTGAAGGGCGCCCTCAAAGTTCCCTTTTTTCAAAAAGTTGCCAAGTTCAAGGTCACAAATGACCACTCATCCCATCGAGGAGTGACGCCAATTTTTGTGTATTGATAGACATTTACCTATATTTTCATGGGTTACCAAAAAACTTTTGTAACCGGAATGTTTAATAGCTTTTTTATGCATTTGAAAATGGTCGTAAGCACCCAAAAATCAATGTAAATTGACATATAGGGTTTTCAGCATATTTCAAATTGGGGTAAATCAGAGATGAAGTGCCAAGACACAATGGCATCTTCTGTGATGATAGTCTGTAACTAGTATCAAAAGGACATACATCACAAATTGTTTTGTCTTACTGGCAATGACCTTGAAAATGCAGCTGAAAATCACAAAAAAACAGTAAATTGGTCAATTTTCCGTAACAATAATGGTGCTAAAGTGTGTTTACATCAATTTTTAGTTGTGTGCCATTTCAGTACTCATGGTGCCTTTAAGCTGAAAACTGCTAATCATGTTCTATTTCTATTCTATTTCAAGCTACAAATAACATTTGAAGTCATCTCCAGATATTTTGACCTTGAAATTGTTCTGAACACAGCTGTAAATTCCATAATATTGGCATTATTCCCATCACACAAGTGATTTACAACTTTGTACACCATTTCAAACTTGAATTTCTCTCAGACAGAATGCCTGATCATATTTATATGTACAGTACTGGTAGTCTAAAATGAGTATTTAGAGGATGTACTATCAACTGATTGTCTCAAATGACATTGACCGCTGAAAATCATAAAAATCAATAATCGTTCAAAATAATTTGCGATACACATTTTAGAGCCTGGCGTATACAGTGACTCTGAATATTGTGTATGATTTTTATGTTGATGATGAGTTACAGCTGATAATTGCACATTATTTCTTCCTTTTGTTCCATTTTGAGCCACAAATAATATCAAAAGTCATATGTACATATCATTTGACCTTGACCTTATTTTAGAATAGCCATAATGCCTCAAAACTGACTTTTGAATACAAATGATATGTACATATGACTTTTGATATTATTTGTGGCTCAAAATGGAACAAAAGGAAGAAATAATGTGCAATTATCAGCTGTAACTCATCATCAATATAAAAATCATACACAATTCAGAGTCACTGTATCCACCAGGCTCTAAAATGTGTATTGCAAATTATTTTGAACGATTATTGATTTTTATGATTTTCAGCTGTATTTTCAAGGTCAATGTCATTTGAGACAATCAGTTGATAGTACATCATCTAAATACTCATTTTAGACTACCAGTATTGTAAATATAAATAATGATCAGGCATTCTGTCTGAGAGAAATTCAAGTTTGAAATGGTGTACAAAGTTGTAAATCGCTTGTGTGATGGGAATAATGCCAATATTATGGAATTTACAGCTGTGTTCAGAACAATTTCACGGTCAAAATATCTGGAGATGACTTCAAATATTATTTGTAGCTTGAAATAGAATAGAAATGGAACATGATTAGCAGTTTTCAGTTTAAAGTCACCATGAGTACTGAAATGGCACACAACTAAAAATTGGTGTAAACACACTTTAGCGCCATTATGGTTACTGAAAATTGATCAATTTACTGTTTTTTTGTGATTTTCAGCTGCATTTTCAAGGTCATTGCCAGTAAGACAAAACAATTTGTGATGTATGTCCTTTTGGTACTAGTTACAGACTATCATCACAGAAGATACCATTGTGTCTTGGCACTTCATCTCTGATTTACCCCAATTTGAAATATGCTGAAAACCCATTATGTCAATTTACATTGATTTTTGGGTGTTTACGGCCATTTTCGAATGCATAAAAAAGCTATTAAACATTCCGGTTACAAAAGTTTTTTGGTAACCCATGAAAATATAGGTAAATGTCTATCAACACACAAAAATTGGTGTCACTCCTCGATGGGATCAGTGGTCATTTGTGACCTTGAACTTGGCAACTTTTTGAAAAAAGCGAACTTTGAGGGCGCCCTTCAAGAAAACGGAGCATACTTTTTGGCCGATTTTCGGTAGGTGTGTAGAGCAGGTGAGAGTCTCTAAATATGCATAATATTAGGTTCTAAGCTAATTGAATTTTGAAGTTATCAGCTTCCAAACATGCACCCAAAAACATTAACGTTGACGCTTAACACCATTTTCGGTGACCTCTTGCGCAATAACTGAATGTCAGATCCGCGCCGTAATATATTGTGCATGTTAGGATCATAAAGTTCTTCAAGTTTACAGAAAATGAGCAATGTATCTCATCTAACTTGGCTGCAGCACTCAATCAAAAATAGCAAATTTTATTTAAACTCTGTTGTTTGGCCACGCATTGGTTGCTATGGGAGGCCGTATCTTAGCAACCGTTTGACCTTGGGGCGAAATATTTTAGAATCTTCCGTCAGACACTTGGGGGCACATTTGGTGCGAGTTTAAAGAAAATTGAAGGGGGTCGGGTTAACACCATTGGTTGATTTGACGTGGATTGACCCTATTATTATCATTACAAAATATCGAATGTAGGAACCAGATTCAAATAGTCGATCGTGCCAAAATAGATTTCTGTCTTTGAAAGCCTGATTGTAGATAGGAATTAAAAAATTGTCATGGTCAACAAAGGCAAGTGAAATTCATTGGATTGCGCCTGCAGGTAGGATAACGAAGAGGTTCGTGTTTTTGTTATTGTTTTTTTTTATATAGATCGAGTCAAATACAGACGGATTTCACTGACGAATTCCATAAGGTATTTTAAGATTCAACGAAACATACGTGATACCCTGCTATGAGATTTCTCCTCAAGGATTATGACAGCCTTATATAGCTCAACTGCAAGGAACTACTCCCATATCTCACTATAGAACACATTAAAGTAACTTTATTATCTCATTTCCATGGAAAAGCGCAGGTGGGAAACGTATACGTTACGAAAACTCACTCCCTGGCCAACATAACTCGCAGGATTCATCCAATTATAAACTTATACAAATGCTCTGACGGAATTTATTCATAGTAACAACTTTCATAGTCAAACTACTTCATCTAAACGTAAAAGCAACATTATTCCTTGCGTCAAACACTTGTGGCTTGCTTTTAAAACAGATTATGCTGATAGTGCTATATTCGTGAGGAATATGGTGCTGGTTAAAAGCTATGTCTGTTATTCCGAAGGTTCGTTTATTCGAAAATTAACTATTGCTCACTATTCTTTTTTCTGATAATGAAATAATGTCCATTAGCCGAAACTTAAAAGAAGGTTTTGTAGTTATGTACTTGTAAACCATCACAACAATACCCGCTGTTATGTTCACACGGCATGTGCTGATACGTGGCGATAACAATATGTCAATTCCTTTAATTTTATTAACTGAATGGATTTTGAAGTAACAGGAGGGTTACACACATCTATTTTCCCTGAAAAGGTGTTAGTGCTAACCTATAGCAGTAAAGCAAAACAAAGCAAAAGGAAACAAACTTGTAATGGTATACGTACGTGTAAGCCGTATTGATCGAAGGATGATAATACAACATGACATTGTAATGATGAGAAGGAGAATGCTTCACAGACGCAGGTACACAGTGACTCAAATTGTCTTATGACTTTGAAAGTGAATACTTCTTTTTAATGGGTGCTCACCAATGTGAATGCAGGACGGAATACAGGTCATTCTCATTGATACACACACAAAAAAAGGGGGGGGGGCAAAATTGAATAAGATACGACTAGCAAATTACCTCCATACCATACTGTTGAAAAGACATGCATTTTACTTCTCTTTTTTAATGGGAGTGGACTTTCTGTTGTCTGTATGGTTGAAGATCACCTATTGGAAAGCAATACCCGGAAGTAAATAGTTTAGCAAATATTTACACATCACAGATGATATAACTTTTCGAACCCAGCTATTAGTAAAATTGCATTTATATGCATTGAACATCTGTATAAAAATTGATGATGCGCAGTGTGGGGCACGACATATTGCAATTTGTCTTAACGGTAACGTACTATTATGTTTCATTGGAAATACCAGATATTTCTCCTTTAATCATGCTGTTAATGAACATCTTTTATCGTCCAACAATGAAAGATTAAAATCTAGGGCAGCTATAAGATAAACTTTATAGGAGTCCATACCATGTTGTTATCATGTAATATGTATTGTTCTGAGGAGTGAACCCCGGAGACTGTGGTATCATAAAGTTTAAATGAATAATAAGTTAATGAATTTATTTTGCACTACGATATATTCATAAGCAAGACAGTGTCTGATTTATATGCCCTTCAGCATGGTGTTTTGGAGTTTGCCTGTTATATATCAAGGAGGCTCTCTCGCCTTCTCGATGATTATAGTTTACCTCCTGATTGTTACATGGCATCATCATTATAATGCAAGGTGAATATCAGAATGATTGTATGATATCCGCTGCCCTCTGGGATTGGTAAATGCTGAATAATTCTGGAGTCAGAAATTTCTTATTTCTGGTTACAGTTTGTTTTTCTGAAGGTTCATTTTCAGGGTTTATTATTACGATGGTTCGGTAATCCAAAACGAAATAAGGTTCGTTTAAAATACTAAAGGATTGGTCTTCCGATTGTATAGCCCCTAAAAGAAAAATAAAGGAAAAAAAGTTTGCAATACCGAAGGTTCGTTAATTTAAAACGATATTGGTTAGTAATTCCGAATGTTTGTTAAAAGTATGCAATTTTTCCATTTGTGGATTTACGAACCTTGTTTCATTTGTTTGTTTGATGTTTGCTTGTGTTTTGTTTTTTTTTTTTGTTTTTTTTTTTTGGGGGGAACTATCAAACCTTCAAAATAATAAAGTTTCTCTTATTTTCAGATTAACGAACCTTCGGGAAAACAATGCCTATTCAATTTTTGGATACATAGCGTGTATAAGGTTTGCCACGTAAATTCTCCATCAAACATGTGATATCTTTATCTTCCTTTGGTAAATTAGGTCTGAAGAAAATACCAGCTTATTTTTTTTTTAATCAAAACTGATAAAATACTATTCCTTGTGAAGCTCAACGCGGTAAACCTTTGTATGCTCGCGTAATCAAAGCGTGTTTTTGTATTCTAACCTGTTATATTTCATAACACATAAAGCTTTGGTGGCTATTCATCGATGAAATCACTTATTACTAGTACAACGTAGGTAGTCGGGGAGGCGCCCTCTAGCTCTAGAGGGCGCCTCTCCGACTACCTACGTTGTACGTTGTAGTATACGAGAATGAATGCCATATCCTAGAGGGCGCCTCTCCGACTACCTACGTTGTACGTTGTAGTATACGAGAGTGAATGCCATTCATAATAACACGCAGATGAGGAGTGAAGCAATAAGGACGTTTACAGACCAGATTTCAGCCACAGATTTCGGTGAGTTTTTGACGTAATTAAACAAAAAATCGCCTACCAATTATTGAATGATTATCATAGATTACGATAATGCCTTGTATTTTAGTTTTCCACGATTAATAAAGATATTCATGACAGGAGTCGCACAACCACACTGAAAAATGACAACGTCTGCGAAGGAATACAGGTGCAGCCGCGTCGCTTCGCGACAGCGGCCGCGTGTAGTTAGGTTTGAGGTAACCAGCAAGTACTGGAGTCTTGACATATGACAGCAATGCACACGGTGGAGCGTGCTTACATAATTCTTCAGCTGCTGCAACATTCAAACATACATGATGTAAATACACTGTTGTACATTGCATTGTACACATGTACAGATGTTGTCTGATTATTTCATTTTGTTAATTTTAGGGGATGGTTCTAGTCACACGTTTTGCAACGGTGCAGAAAGGGAGGATTTCATAATGACAAGTGGGCCTAGAACGGAAGATGCAAAAAGGAAAAAGATGTGGTGCAATTGCATAATTGTAGTGCAACTGCACAGCGTAGAATGTACAACTGTACATGGTTCATAGTACAATACCCACGGACACGCACAGCACAGCACAGGCCACACGTAGATGTCACTTCTATGCACACTTTAACTTTTACAATATATATGGACCTTGCTCGGAGTGCTGCAGTTAACTGGACTTGAGCTTAACTTGACTCTTTGGAGAAAGAAGACTAATGTTAGACAGCTACAACATATTGTAGTTTTTTGTAAATTGTACAGCTGTAGGGTCTACCTCTCTTTCCCCATTCATTATGTTAATAATATGAATTTAGTGTGAAACACAGGTTCCCGTTTTGCTAGTAAATTTTAAATTTAGATTATTAAAACCTGTATCTTTTAAACTTGATCTGCTACTTGTTGTAGGGACCTTTGAATATGATATGGTATATAAATGCACTCTATAATCATTAACTAACTAGAAAATTACACTCAAACACGTTTATATAGCTGCCCGATGGATGTTCTCCTCTGGCCCCGCGCTGGCGCAGCTGTTGTGTTGTGATGCTGCGAGCTCGAGGCGAGGATGCATGCCGACGTTCTCAATACCGTTCATACTCACGCATAGAGTCTACAAAGTCAAAGATGACGCCACTTACCCACAGATCACGTAGTTTGTTTTGGTGTCCTTCGGCCATGAGAATTCTCCAAATATGACATCATTGTCTCTTTCGTTGATCTCTTTGTTTTGAGAATGATAAAGACGAAGAATACTCAGCACGTCAGCCATGGTTGGAGTATCCCTTCACAGGCGTCCGTCCGATACGTTGAAGTCAACACAGAAAAAGCTCTGTTGCAATTGCCTGCACTACTGCGCTAGCGCTGCATTTGCATGGTAGGTAGTGATGTACGCAAGAATATTGCGAGTACGAGTCCCATACGTACAAAACGCGGTTGCTCTATCTTGCTCGCTGGCTGACTCCCTTAGTCTTCTTTCAAGCACCTTAGTTCACATTGCGGGAACTACCTAACATTTTACATAACGAGTTATCCATAAGAACAGAGAAGCAACTGTTTTTCAGACTGTATAGTAATGATGATAGAAATCGTTCAAATCTGCATAAGGTTAACCCTTCAAAATTGCTATTTCAGATGAATGGAATGCTCATTGTTTCTGCTGACACTGCTCTAAAATGAAACTCGACTCGAGAGCTTTTTTAATGTTTTTGTAAACGCGGAAGTGACGTCACTGGTATTAGCTCGGGCGCTCGCTGCTACCGAGTATTTTTGGCCGAAGCGGAAAGAATTCGGAGAGGTGGAACTCAGGGCAAGTATGTGTATTTTTGCAGAAAATCCCCCATATTTGTGCTTCATAGTGCATGCATGAGCTATATCGTAATGTTTATGAGTATCAGTGTGCCAAGTTCCAGTAATTGAGCTTTGCATATGTTCTGTAAATGCTAAAAAGCCGTGTGTTACATCGTGCCTGTTCCGTTCGTCAAACATGTCAATTGCATTGATTTCCCTGCTTCACACCGCTTTTGCTTCCCAGCAGCGTAAACCGAGCAGTGTACAGCATGCATGTATCCCTTCTTGCCAGTTCCTTTGAGCGAGCCGTAGGCCTACTCTTCATCAAAGCCATTCTGCACTGGGGCACGGCACGGGTGGGCTGAGCTGGGCGTGAAACGTTCACACACTCGAGCTCCACGCATGTAAACTAACCCCGTTAATAGTAGTAAACTACCTAATGTAGGCATAGAGACATGTAATAATACAATCTACAGCTGCTAGCTGTACAGCATGTAGTGTAAGCTGGATTACAACATGTAGGATATAGAACCTAGGTCTGTTATGTGTTATGGACTATAATAGTACAATAACATACGGCTGGCACTTTTTCATATTTTTAATGAGTGCATGGACGGTGACTGTAGACAGTGTTGTGCTAACGTTATTTCTTTTTTTTTATTGTCATTGACACAGAGTGACTACAGTAGAGCTTTTAGTACTGTACTATACTTCAAAAGCAAAGCTGAGCTGTCCTGGAGCACATGATTTCTGGTTCCACTGTCGGGGTTTCATCAGCTGACAAGCAAAAAAAAAAAAAAAAAAAGGCCCAGCGAAGTGAACAAGCCCGTATGACTATATGAACGAGTGGGGGAGGACTGGGTACTGAAAGGGGACAACTTTGCACAACAGGGAATGACACTAGAACCAGACAGGGTTTGCCTTTGAACACTTTAATTCGATCTTCTGTACCGAATCGTCAACATACAATGTAGACTAGGTCCTTCGAGGACAGTCGCCATCTTTACGTTCTTCTTTTCGCCCTCTCTCGGCGTATCTGTTACAACCGTTCACACATTATGTTCCTTTACAGTACGTCTGGGAGGGGGTGTCCCACCTTCGAGACCATGGAGATTTGGTGGGTTTTTTTTTTTGGGGGGGGGGGGCGCAGATGTGAAATAAATAGTGCGTGCATGCTTGATAGGTAATTCTTTTCCTTTTTTTTTAAGGATCTGAAGGCGGATGCATTCTGATGTTGTGTGTTGATGTGAATATGACACAAATTTGCATGTCAGCCATGGCGTTATGATGATGAAGCTCTTCTAAATTTAGAGATGTCGGTTGATCTTTGGTGACAGGATATTTGGTGGTGATATCAAGTTGGTAATTTGTCCGCTTTGTATTTTAATGCTTTTTTACTATAATGACAGAGAGATTTTCATTTTAAGACACCTGGGCCCCATTTCATAAAAAGTTGATATGATAGCAACTCTTGCTGGAATGACAATTGTCATAGTAACGACAAGAATCCAGCTTCCCAATTGGCTGTTACTATTGGAAATTGTCATTGCACCAAGAGTTGCCATCCTAATATCTTTTGTGAAATGGGGCCCTGGTAGCCTGGGGATTCACAGGTGACCCAATTCATTTGTTGCCGACGGGCGGGGTACATTTAAATGAAATGTGATGATATAATAAAATGATGACTATCAAAGACATTCAGTGTGTACACTGTATGGACAAATGGTTTGGTACAAGTGGGATAATCTTTGTTTAAAGGCATTATTCACCATTTGCAGATTAAAAAGAAATTCACCCTTAGTGCTTCAAAACAGTTTTAAAATGTGAGTTAAAAGGGATAGAAACAACCACTGTATAAATGCCAATCAGTAAATGTTAAGTATTGTTAAATATACAAAATGTGAATAATAGTCATAATAACAAGCTAGAGAAGCACTCTGGGAGTGCATACACTGTATCTCAGCCAAGCAGCTCATTTTCACCACTGATCTTGTTCTTCCATAGAGATCAGTGATTTCCACCCATACATATATAATGTAAGTCGCCCCATTTCAAAAATTGCCCCAAAATCGCCCCATTTCAAAAAGTCGCCCCTCAAAAATGCGCAGCTTGAACTCCCAAGTTCATTGACCCTACCAGCCAAAATATCAAAAATCCTTCATAAAATCCCCCAAAATTGCTGGATCTACCTTTCCTGTAAGATTGCAAATCCGTTAACTTTTTGAGTTATTTTGCACACGGACAAACAAACAAACCAACAAACAAATGCCAAAGAAAACATAACCTCCTCCCTTGGCGGAGGTACAAAGTAATTTATGTATTTAGACTTTATACCTGTCTACAGTTATGGTTTGTAGAGAAAAATGAGATTCCTTATTTTTATCATAACTACTGTAAATATTTTAGGCTTTATTGCAAAATTTTTACATGTAGGATGTTTTGTGATACCGGTACTGACCTACAGGTACACATGATACACAGCTACTAGTACTAGTACTGGATGCATCAAATGTGATATCTCGGACATTTTCTAAATCATTGCTGCCAATGGTAAAGAGTACACATGTACCTTTAAGAACTGGTACATTGTAACTTGGGAATTCACAGGTGGCCCAATTCATTTGTTGCCCACTAGATACATTTAAATGAAATGTGGTGGTAAAATTCAATGATTATTCTCAAAGACATTCAGTCTATATAGTACAAGTGGGATGAACTTTGTTTACAATACTACATTGTAAATGTGTCTGAGCAGTGAAGCATGTCAAACAGATTGTACTGTTGAGTTCAGCCAGTGAATAATTTGTAAAGTTCACAAAATTTTTTTGAGATTGTACGGCAGATTTTAAGTTTCCAAAAGAGTGATATTTTGCCATCAAAATGGCAAATTCTGTCAAAGGGTGGGGCACATCCCTGTCCTTATGCCTATTTGCCTCCCAAAGAATGCATTTCATCTACTGATAGCGCTATTTTCTGAATAGGACTATTGGGCAATAACCTGTTGAGGACGGGCTGATTTGGCTACAACACGCATTTCCCATGGACACTTGTTGGAGTATACTCGGGACTCATCCTCAACGGGTTAAAGTTTTTACACATAATGTATGTACCAGAAGCCATTTTAAGTGTGTTTGTTTTTCCTTCAAAGTATGAAGTCATGAAGTCTCATATGAAGCCAAGAATTTAGTTGCAGGGTTGCCCACCAATTCTCGTAAGGAGACATCTGTTTGTTTGTTTTTTCTTTTAATAAATTCTGACAAAGTATTTGTCACTATAAATCCGTAGTCGGGAGTCCTAAAAAAAAAAATACCCCGAAGCAGGAAATCAGTGTTTTGTGATTTTTGGGTACATACTGTGTAAGGGCCACAAACACAGTTAGTGTAGTGTAGGAAAAAAAAAGAAGAAAAAAAGTTACTTAATTGTGCACTGTACATAGTATACATGTAGTGCATTGTACATTTGTATCTGGTATGTACAATATACTGTACACTTCCCATGTGTTAATGTGTACGGTACATTGTTATATCATGTGTATGTACCGTACTTGTAGTTAGCATATCATATTTTTCTGACTGCGTACATTACGTTTACATGGCAAATTTTCACTTAAGTGCCTATACATGTAGCTTGAGTAAACAGTGGCTCTACATAGGTCGAATACATCTGTGGAGTTTTCCATCATGAATTTTATAAAAATCAATTTGAATTAACACAGGTTGTTCACATGATAATGCAGGCTTGTCTACAAGAGGTTTTGCTGCATTATGATGCTCAAATCCTTGTGCAACATCATCAAAAGGCAGTAACATGCTAGGCAACATCATTAAGAATTGGCAACATGCTCAAAATGAAATGCGATTAAACATTTGAAAAATATGTGCAGAACATAGAAAACTTTTGCCTAAAGCAAAACGTAAGCAGCACAACTTATGTACACGTGTACATATACCGGTATACATAAGTCACGAAATACATGTACATTGTAATGCGCGCTTGATGCGCTTGTGATGTGTGTTCTGCGCCCATACAGTTGTACAATTTCCACAACATTCTCACTCTCAGAGCTCGCATCATGCTCAAATTTCAAGTTGTGAACCACCCTGTAATTCATGTACAATGTACAGTGCTGTAGTTTCATTAATACATTTAATACCAAATTGTCTTCAGGATTATGATGTTTCTAGAGTTAATAACAACTAAAAGGATGAGTAATTCATCCTGGCCTTTTCACCTGTAATATTTGACACTCTTTGCAATGCTCTTTATTTCAGCCTTCATTTAGTCACAATCAAATGTCAACAGTCCGTGATTCATGCAAAACTTAACTGCAACATCCTGTCCCTTCGATCTTCGTCTGTAAATTTGATGCCCGGTTTTCTTCACTGAAATTGCCGTTGGTAGGGTGTGGCAGCAACAGATTGGGCATTATCAGACCTGTACTTCTACATAGCAAACTATCAGAATTTTTCCTTTGTGTTTATAATTCATCACTGCTGCTTTCTTTTTGCGTCAACTGATATACAGCCTGTACGTGTGTACATGTACATACAATGTACAATGTATGCATTATGTATTACATTTTACAAACATCCACCTACAATAACCAGTGATCTTCAGAGTCATGTACCAGTACTCATATCCCTTTAATTGGGACAGCATACTGTGGTCATATACTAGTACTTGCATACATGTACAGATGCACGATTTGTACATTTCTACCATTTATGGGAGTGTGCATGTACATTGTAATTGTGAGGGAACATTGGGGGTGTAGAATCAAGGAAATCATTTTTGTTGTGACGTATGGAGTGACATCTAAATGACAATCAGACTAATGTACATGTACAGTATGTTTGTTTGTGTGTTTGTGTGTGTGTATGAAAGAGAGAGTCAAAAAAATTTGAATGCAGAACTTTACATCTCACTGCTGACTTCAATCGACCATACTTTTCTTAACACCTCTATATACTCTTATAACATGGACACTTCCTTTGACAGCCAGTCAGCTTGCTTGAGGCTTACCTAAGGCTTGCCCAACATAGCAGCAAATACCGCATGATATACAATGCACTCAGAGTACTGAAATGCATTGAATCAGTAAAGGTGAATGTACACTCATAGATTGTTGTTTCATATCCTCAGAGAAAACGTAGCCATAATTTTGATGTGAATACTCGGTACACTGGCCTATTAAAACATCATGTACTCAGTGCCTTTCCAGTGTGTTTAGAGCATTTTGTAACTGGTGTATACTGTTTTCAGTAGAAATCTGAGAATTAGCAAATAACAGTACCATGCCTTCAAAGATGCCGTATGTAATGATTCATGTGCAGTTTGACCAAAAACATTTGATGCCTATCCCTTTTGATAATAAAGATGTGGTCTTTTCATTATTTTCAAAGGCACTTAAACTATTCAAGTCTCTTGGTCACCTTACCCCGAGACCTGTTTCGTCACCTTGCACAAGATGGCGTCCGAAGACGAGACGAACAACGTGGGGGTCAGCTCCGATCTTGTCACCCTCCGGCGCTACCTGTGCATGGGGCAAGAGTCGGGCACCTACTACGTGGTGAACAGGGAACCCAAGGAAGCGCCTGTCCCAGAGTGCACACAGAAACTCATCGACGATGGAAAGGGGGCGGACATTGTGAAGGAGCTGGTGCGGTTCGCCAAGCCCGGCCACCCTCTGCACAAGGACTCGTTCATGAAGGTACTGGTGCTCGTGGCTCGGAGTAAGGACACGAAGGCCAAGAAGGCCGTGTACAACGAGCTGGGAAAGCTCTGCCCGACGGCCACAGAACTGTTCCAGTTTGTGGACGGGGTGGAGAAGGGGGGTGAGGGAACGGGGTGGGGTCGGATGCAGAGGAAGGCAATCAGCAAGTGGTACTGTGAGAAGGATGGCCAGGAGCTGGCCAGGCTAGTGTCCGGGTGCAAGCAGCGGAGTGGCTGGTCACATCGGGATCTCATACGCCTCGCTCATGTGAAACCACCTGCAGAAAGTGAGTTCATGGTATTCCCTTTGTTGTCATTTTTTTTTTTTGCAGATCGTGTGTCTTTTCCAATTACTCTGTATCTATAATACTGTGTATGCCGAATATTTTGCGAGGTTTTTATTTTTGCGAATTTCGCAAGTTAGGTGCTATATGCGAAATGACAGACACGCAAAAATATTGACTCTGATCCCGATGTGAATGTAAGGTACGCGTGTTCACTTGTCCGTTCCAGTGCAGGACTCCACGATCGCGAATTTAACCACTCGCGAAATTGTCGGCAGTTTCCGATTCGCGAAGTGTTAGACTCGTGAAATATATGGTGTATACAGTAGGTGCTATTCACCTCAAACTACGCTTACAGACTTACGCTTACAGTAGCTTGTTTCATTCTGGTCACATGCAACACAAGCCCATGACATCTGCTTTTGTACCTGGGGTACTTTCGTATTTGGGGGATGTGGCATACATGTAGCATTGCATCCTCCGAATTCAAATTGCATACAATGTACATACACGAATACAGTAGGTATTCAATAAGTACATCTCCTGTAAGTGATGGAATTTTTTTGTCATTTTTTTTTTATTTGTTTGTTTGTTTTTGATGTGTATGGAATGTGTTCCCTCATGTTCTTGTTTCTGGTGTGAGTTGCTGATGATCTCATGAAAGTGGATTTGACACATGGCTATAAACGTTGTGCTCAGCTCCAAAACAGCAAACAAGCTTCATGACTGCTGCTCCCCATTTATCAATTTACTTTAAATATTTTTTTCTGTAAAATTCCTGTAATAATACTTTCTATTTTTTTTTTTGCTCATTTTTTTAACCACTGGCTTATGCAACGTAAGTCTCAGTCAATATTCATTTTTTGTGCTTTTAGGCAGGAGATGGGGAAAAAGGGGAATAAATGAGTAAACGACATGGCAGTCAGTTTTTCCATAAAGCCAGCATGTAATTGCTGCTACATGTACATTGCCTAGATACAATTGTACAATGTAGTTTTATGTACAATGCATTACACAGCTTGTTGTAACGTGTATACATAGGCCTGTATACACGTAGTATGCGCTGTTCATTGCAGTAGGCACAGTGCACAATAACACAATAGGAGTGTGGACAAGTGATTTCAGGTTAATAGATTATATCAAAATGAGGTAAAGGAGAAAAAAAAATCTCAAAATATTTGATTTCAGTAACTACAAAAAAGTATGATTGTTTTCAATTTCTTTTTCTGTAGGATTTATAGCTTTTCCATAGTTAATAACTCATGTGCACTGTGGTACTCTTGTACACAAATGTAAACAACATGTCATTGTCAATCTCAAGTATCTACTGTTAACTTCTGTTATTAACATATAGTATGACAAATATTTATACTACATACAGTACAGTAGGTGCAGACCAATAAATTCTGCTCGTACCATGTGATGTGCATGCACAACTTGTACGTGTGCATATCATACGCAGAACTTCCGAATGTGATACATGCGTAGGGTGAATGCAGAAAGGGCAGTCACTTTCCCCAATGAATGGCTGGGCTATCAGATATTGGATGATTTCCAAGTAGTGCATTGGGAACTCTGAATGGGAGAGGTACAATGTATACTGTATGGATCATAAAAGCAAGGAATGACTGATTTTATGTCCTTACTTTGTCCGTATAGTTTATTATATAGGTCATATGATATAGATGACATGATTTCGTGCATTATAGTTTTATTTGTGTTTAATTTTATTACATCATATTTTGTAGTTTACCTACCCATGAGAATGTACAAGTGTATACTGTCAACATTTTGTTTACTCTAAATGTTTGCAAAATTTGTTTTTCTATTAGGTACAATTTATTTTGTTCAATTGTTGTTTTCATTTCAATTTGGCCCTTGCTGTGGTTAACCTGCACACAATATGAGATCATGACACATTTTAATGTTCTAGTATTAAAGAGATCTGAAGCTGGCTACAAGTGGATCAAAGAAGAGTGCTCTAACACTTTGTCACAAGGCAAGGAAGTGCACCTGTTGGGCAGGTGATATGAGTGGGCATTTGGCCCGGAAGTTTCTACAATGTATATATGAAGAGTTTGTTCGCAAAAACCGATAAGTCCATTTTTGAAGATTTTGAAGTACAGTCTCTGTCATAAAGTATAAAATGATATCTTTTAAATGATATATCGGTCACTACATATAAAGGTACATTTTTAAAGTTATGGTCAAAAGAAGCAAAATTTTTCTTATTATTCTCTTTATTTTTCTTGACCATTAATCGCAAATATCTCCATTTGGCAAATATGGACTTATCGGTTTTTGCAAACAAACTCTTCATATAGTATGGGACCCTTCCTCTGAATGCTCATAATGGTTCCAGGGTATGGTGGGATAAACAGCTTTTGTTTGAATGACCCTCAAGGGGTGAGATATGAGTTAAAAAGACTCCACTCCCATGGAAAGGATTCAACTTGGGTTGATGATGATGATGATGATGATGATGATGATGATGATGATGATGATGATGATGATGATGATGGGGAGGATGTGATGATGAAAATGATGATAAAGATGATTATTTAGAATGAAGATGATGTTGATGATGAAGATGATTGATGAACACCCAAATTTCGGTAGTGATACGGGTACACTGACACTGTGTTATGGATGTGATCAATGGTGTTCATGTGCATACAAAAAATGTGTGTGTTGAAATACAGAAAGTGTAAACAAGGTGTCATGAGTAGTGTCATCCCACATACCAGTACAGTGTACACAAGTGTATACACTGTAATATGTACAGTATGAATGCAACATGTGCCATATCTCAGTATGTTTTTACTTGTTGTATTTGTACATTGTAGCTCAGATTATACTATCAGAAAATTGGAAGGGGACTTCAATGCTCAGGAGCTCAATAGGAGCTCAACTGCCATACAATAAAGGCATGTCAGTATGCTTTCAAACACACAATATGTACATTTACAATTGTACATGTACATTTACAATTGTACATGTACATTTACAATTGTACATGTACATTTACAATTGTACATGTACATACAACAATACAATACAATGTATGTGCACTGTGCACTGTACATACTGTACATGTACCGGTATCTGTACTTGTGCACCTTTATGAGGCAGTGGGAGGACTCCATGTACACTGTACTGTAGGTACTGTAGAGAATGACACTTTGTATCAAAGCATAATTGTCTACAGATCCTATTTTTGGGAGTGAAAATGCTGGCCACAGGAAATCTGAACTGAGATGTTTCCCTCATCCATTTCATTGCATGTACTGTAGGATTCCCAGCACTGACCCTGTACAGGTACAAATCACACATGTGCATGCATACAATTTTTGTACATGTACAACCATGTAGTACAATAATTCAACATACAATCTTTGTACATGTATCAGCACATGTGGAAAAAGTGTGTTTGGGTAACATTCACATGTACTTTAGGACCTTCACGTATGACACCAGTAATGTGAGCCATCTCATGTTTACAGAAATGTTTACAAAGCCAGATCAAAAGTCCAGTTCACTTTTATGGTGTTAATTCAGATTTGTAGAAGTGCCCCACCCCCCATACACTTGTACAATGTACCTCCCACATCCACTCTTCAATGAAATGCAAGCTACATTTGTACAGCTGTTCGTACTATAAAAGTCTTTTCTTTTCCTACCAGTACGACAGTATTGTGGTGTCTCTACATTGTACATACCACATGGTACCCACATTTCAGTACCTGAAAACCAATTTGCATGCATTACTAGGTACAAATTGTATACTGTAATGTCAGTGCCAGGCAAGCCTGGGGCAAGGTCTCTCATTGTGAGGAACTTCTCTCCACCCATCTTATGTGGAAATGTACTGAAAAATATAATGTGAACATAAATATTTTGTATAGAAGTGTTGGTAACTGAGCTCAAACATGCTGTGAAGACTTTGGAATGATGCATCCTCTGTGTACATTGTAAAGAGCTAGCGGTCTGTTGTGTGTGTCTGCTTGGACCATTTCTATTACTCGAGGCTCCATCTTATTACGAGTCGTGCACAGGATGGGGGAAGCCCTCCCTGAACTCACAAGAGGGTCACACACGTGTGGCAAGGAGATTTCTCCGTGCCCGTCACGGCAGACGGCTTCATTATGCGTCCCATCATCGGTGGAATGCGGCAGCCCGTGCAACACAACGGGCGCGGCACGTCGGACATGATTTCCTCTTCAAGTCCACTGTCTGACTCCTTTCCCCCCTTTGCCTGAACGGGCTGGGGACGACCTCTGTATATCCAAACACCTTGGCCATCCCTCTCCAACATAGTCCACATTCCTCCATCTTCAAGAGATGGAGAATTGAGGGGTGGTACAATGTGTAGGAAAGGGAAAGAGGGGAAGTGGGGGGGGGGGGGAGGATGGGGGATGGGCCAGAGATGGAGAACATTCTGGTTACCACAGCGGCTGGCGATTTGAATGTCATCAGCTGTTATGAGGTCATCATATGACATTTTCATGCAGCTTACACACTATACATCATGTACTACATTGTTAGCACCAATGTCTGAATAAATTGCCTTTTCATATTAAAAAATGACAACTCTTTATCAGTTGACGGTAAATCTCTCATTTTCTTTTACATGTGTATCTCACCTGTCCCAATTTATGTAAAATTCTCATGTGTCAAAAAGGTGAATTTCTGGCATCTAATAAAGAGATCAATGCAATGCAAATAGATTAATGAATAAATGAATTTAAATAAGTAAAGAAATAAATGAATGAATGAATGAATGAATAAATGAATAAATAAACGAATAAGTAAATAAATGAATACAGTAATAATTTAATAAGTTTAAAATAGAAATACTTACATTCAGCATTGTGTTTTGTTTTGATGTCTTTGTTAACTCTTTAAATTCTTCCGTTATGTTCGGTGTTTATTAACAATGAACAGTTCATTTTTGTCCCCGCCGAACGAGTTCGAGCAGGGGACTATGAAACGGGCTCCGTACGTGTGTGTGTCTGTGTGTCCGTGTGTCCGTCCGTGCGTCCGTCCGTGCGTCCGTCCGTGCGTCCGTGTGTGATCAAAATGTTCAAAATGCTACTCCTTCGCCATTTCTAACCCGATTTTGATTCTGTTTGCTTTATATGATAGCACTACATGAGAGCTTTGAAACTTTTATACAGAATTTCAGTTGTGACCTTTGACCTTGACCTTTGACCTATATTGTACATTTTGCTTCAAAATGCTACTCCTTCGCCATTTCTAACCCGATTTTGATTCCGTTTGCTTTATATGATGGCACTAGGTGAGGGCTTCAAAACTTCTACACAGAATTTTGACCTTTGACTTCTTTGACCTTTGACCTTGATTTTTGACCTATATTGTACATTGCCTACAAAATGCTACTCCTTCGCCATTTCTAACCCGATTTCGATTCCGTTTGCTTTATGTGATGGCACTAGGTGAGGGCTTCAAAACTTCTACACAGAATTTTGACCTTTGACTTCTTTGACCTTTGACCTTGATTTTTGACCTATATTGTACATTTTGCTACAAAATGCTACTCCTTCGCCATTTGTAACCCGATTTCAATTCCGTTTGCTTTAAGTGATGGCACTAGGTGAGGGCTTCAAAACTTCTACACAGAATTTTGACCTTTGACTTCTTTGACCTCTGACCTTGATTTTTGACCTGTATTGTACATATTACTACCAAATGCTACTCCTTCGCCATTTCTAACCCGATTTCGATTCCGTTTGCTTTATGTGATGGCACTAGGTGAGGGCTTCAAAACTTCTACACAGAATTATGACCTTTGACTTCTTTGACCTTTGACCTTGAGTTTTTACCTACATTGTACATTGGCTACAAAATGCTACTCCTTCCCCATTTCTAACCCGATTTCGATTCCGTTTGCCTTATGTGATGGCACTAGGTGAGGGCTTCAAAATTTTGACCTTTGACTTCTTTGACCTTTGACCTTGATCTTTTTACCTATATTGTACATTGTGCTACTAAATGCTACTTCCGGCGGGGACATATATTACGCACCGCGTAATTTCTACTTTTCCTTGTTTTTTATGTAAACATCTTCATGCATGTTTACATTATAAGGGTGCAGCATGGCATTTATTTTTGTAGTATATCACATAGAAGGTAGAATATTTCAAGTGCAGAAAGCAATTTTCATGACATGATCCCAAAGTATTTGTCCCATCCATTCATCAATTCAACATACACAGGTGTAATTTGTGTCATGTACATGATGTCAAATTGCATCTCTATTTATTGTTTATTGTGTCATCACAGATTTTATGGCTTGCACATTGCAGCAAACTTGGTACAAGTGTACATGTATACGTAAGCATACAAATTATGTGCATATGTACAGCTGTAATACAGTACATTATGTACAAGATGGCAGTGGGTGGTAAAGGTTACTAAAGTGTCAAAGGTCAAGGCAAGACACTGAAATTACGTACAGACTTTGTAAAGAGAATCCCACTAGAACTCCCATAGCATTGAACAGAAGCTCTACTCAAGAGGGCCAAGTTTATTAGGTTCGTTGTGCATGGTTGTACACTCAGAATACGAAGTATACATGTACAAAACTGTTTTGTCATCAAGGGGATTTTCAAGCATACATGTACACTGTTAGGATCTCGGTGTTTTGACATGCTCTCACAATGATAGCTGGCGATTTCTTGATTTGCCAAGAGAAAGAAATCTGTGTCGGCCTTGCAAATACATGTACTGCTACTGTACGTTGGCCTATTTATCAGACCAAAGTGTGGGGGGGGGGGGGGGGTGTGTGCTCTCATTGCTGCTGGTATTGTCAAATGTCAATGTGCCATGAATGCATGATATTCAGTGTGTTTTACCACTTGTGTCGAGTGTATTATTGACAATCAACCGAGTGTGGAACAAGATGTGATAAACATGCTCAAAATTGCTGGGTTTGGTTTTTTTTTTTTTGGTGAAAGTACAACTGTTCTGCATGATGGATTACAATGTATTTCATGTGCATGTATACATGTAGTGTATAGTTGTTTGTATTTAAAGCATTGTGTATTTCCAGTTACAAGTGTGTACACAGTATGTAATATTTGTCAATTTTGTGAAGTACATTTTGTACAGTGTACTTGTACCTGGTGATGTGTGATTCTGCTGAAACATGTCTTCCACTGTAATACATACATAGATGAAACGTGGGAATAATTTTGACTAACAAGTATGAGGGCTATCAGTTTTCAACATGAACTCATTTACTTGTCCATGGTTTAGTCCGGTTGTGGAACTGTGCATGGGGTAAAACTACAAACAAAACCATACTTCCAAACAGATGATCTTGACATTTTGGCAGGAGATGGCAAAATGCAAAATTTGTTGATCTTTTTCTGACAAAATATTAAACGTAAATTCATCTTTGTAGTCACCTTGTTCTGTATAATTCTTATCTCAAGAGTCTATGAATGTGCCTGGTTGAAACACAGGCAGGCCACATGCAGACAAGTGATAGCGATGTCACTTCATTGCTTAGTCTTTAGCATGTAACCATCATACGTTGTGTCATGTTTTACATACACGGGCAAGTCCAAGATAAGGTCCCCTCAGAAGGCAAAATTTCATCTTTGCTCAATATTGATATGTTTGGTATCATTTTGAAGCTTATGAGTTGAAGTTTTGATTTCCATGGAGGAAAAAATAATATTATGTAAATTTATGCAAATTTCAAGGGCTTCATTTGCATAAATGTGAAATACAGCGTTACGTATGGGACATTTATAAAAATTCATATTTATTCAAAGGAAAGCAAATGATATTTGATGAATATGTGGACATAAGAAGTTTATCAAATAGTTTAACTTGGTATGGAAATTTAGGGATTATGCAAATGATTATGCAAATTAGCTCGTGTCCTATCATGAGATGTCCCATACGTAACAAATTGAGGTCATTTTTTTAGGTTTTCTCTGAAGTTCCTAAGGTTATTTGAATGCCCTTTTGGAAAGTTCTAATTTATTGTTTAGAGAAGTTAAATACCATAGAAAAAAGAAAAAACAGTTAAAGAAATATTTTTTATTAGGCAATTAAATAATGTTACGTATGGGACAAATGCGTTATGTACGGGACATCCTCATACATATTGCATGTGAATGCATGAAGCTAGCTGGGAGGGTCTCTCAGTACACAAATGGTCAATCATCCTAAGAAAGCATCCCAACTTTGCAGCTACTTTTGAGTTATAGACACTTGAAACAATGAACAATTTTCAGAGAGGGGGAGGGGGAGATGGCAAAATACACAATGAAAATCAGCATTAAAGGGATGGTATAGTTTCTGTAGAAATGGGGATTCAGTTTTCAACATTTTACGAGATGATTGGAAACCAATTATAATGAATCATTAAAGAGCATACAATTCTAAGTCTAGAGGAATTCAAAGTTTATTTGATGGAGATCCAATTTGAAATGGCTGAGATATCAAAAACAAACAAACAAACAAATAAAGTAAAATGAAGTGGTCCTAATAAAAAATGTGACCCGCCTTTTGTTAGGACACCACGTTTCTGGATATCTCAGCCATTTCGAAATGGATTTTTGTCATGTTAACTTTGAATTCCTCTTAGAATTGTATGTTATCTAAATATTTCATAAAAGAAGTGCTGATTATCTTGTAAAAGTTGAAATCAGAATTCCCATCTGAACCAGAACTGTAGACCTCTGATTTAAATGGTACTGAAACCAAATACACAAGCAGATTGAAAAATTGCAGTTCAACTAAGAGTATATTGGGCACTGTTCATCACACAATGTAGAGCTCTAGCTACATTGTAGCTGCATTGTATAGTACATATGTGATGATAATGAAGATGTTACTTCAAATTAGTGTTTTTTGTATCAATTTTTTTTTATTGCAAGTGATAAACAAATTGTCTTTACTAAGTTTTCAGTAGTAGCCATGACAAAAATCATGAGTATACTACATACCGAGGTGTGACTTGAATCAATGACCTGATTGCTCGACAGATATCATATATCTGCTCGATTACTGGGGTTCCACGCAGCAGGTATTACATGTTTACTAAGATTAATATTTCTTGTGTCAAGTTGTTTTTTATTGAAACTGAATGGCAAACTTCATCAATGGAAGTAAACACTTTACTATTCTATTTTTTGGTAGTAAATATCCTGATAAAAATACAGGGCATACATACTCAGGTTGGTCATAAAAATATAGAATATGATTAAAGATTATGATGGTAAATATTTGGGGAATATTGTTCCCTTGACAATCTGGATCAGTATTTGAGTAATTTCAACTGATTCTACTGCAATAATCATGCAAAAATTTGTTTATAAATGGGTATTTTGCAAAATTATTTTGCAAAATACCCATAAACATGGTTCTCCACACACTAAACGAATGGGGGACAAAGGGCATGCATACTCAGGTTGGTCATAGAAATATAAAGATATGATTGAATATGACTATGATGGTAAATATTTGGGGAATATTGTTTCCTTGACAATCTGGATCAGTATTGAGTAGTTTCAACTGATTTTGCTTCAATAATTATGCAAAATACCCATAAACATGGTTCACCACACACTAAACGAATGGGGGACAAAGTGTCCCATACGTAACTGTCCCATATGTAACACGTCATGTCTGTTTTAATTAGAACCTGTAATTAGAGCTTTTTGCCTCATGACATGAAACTTACCTCTGATAATCTTGAGTGTTGTGACTTTCATCACAGTGAGTTAAAAGTTGTAGAATGAAATACTTTTAGAGAGTTTTGAGGTTGAAAAAAATGTTCAAAAAAACAACATTTTTCTGGTCCCATACGTAACGGCACATATTTTCTCTTCTAGAATATAATTGTGAAGGTCATTTTTCTCAATTTTTTACATGATTATACTTCTCCTAGATATCAATCACCATGATAAAGTTCAATATGATCAAAGGCCATTAACACTATTTTTCAGGTCATAAAAGTCTCTGAATGTCCCATACGTAACGCGCGCGTTATCTTGGACTTGCCCATACATGTAAACTTGAGCACTCATTTCTAAATGCAGTGAGGTACAATATAAATGTGCAAAAGCAGTCAGTAATACCGTCAACATGGAAAGCATAGATGTCACCCAGCAATGATTTGCGTGGTGACAGCTTGTTATTATGAACTGTTCCTTTACAAATGCCCAAAATGGATTAAGGTTTGTTATTCTGGAGGTTTGTTAATCTGAAAATGGAATAAGGTTCATCATTGTGAAGGTTTGTTAATCTGAAAAGGAAATAAGGTTCTTTATTCCAGAGGTACGGTAATCCGAAAATGGGAAAAAAAAGAAGGCTTGTTAGTCCGAAAATGAAACTATCATAATTCTGAAGGTTCGTGAGTACGCACTTTCTCTTCAATTTCAGATTAACCTGTTCTGTACGGGAACCTGGTGGCCTGTGTATTAAGTCTACGGGCATTTCAGAACTCAGCATAGAAAGGGTTAATGAACCTTTCGGAATAACATTTAACTTATTTCATTTTCGTATTAATGGACCTTCAGAATAACGAACATCATTTCATATTCTTGATTGCTATCAATGAACCTTTGGAATAACAAGTCTTCGGAATAATGCCACAAATGTTTTAATTTTTAAATGAACCTTTTTTCACTTTCGGACTAACAAACCTCTAGGTACACGTATATACTGCAGTTAATTTGTTTGTTTCAGAATGACAAAGTAACCTTTGTTTCATTTTCAGATCAACATAACCTTTCGAATGATGGAGATCACCCAATTTGCATATAAAATATGTGGCAAATTTTCTTTCCCACACACATAGATGCTGGCAGTGCCCTCGTCCTGAAGTACATCATACGGGGACTGAAGGCGATAGACGAGAGCGTGGACGTCACTGCGGACGGCACCAAGGCAATCTACGACTTCCTCAAGGATGTGGACGGCCTGAAGAAGGAGGAGGACTTCCAGCGAGTGGCCGGCCTGGCGGAGAAACACAAGCTCTGTCCTGAGCACCTTCCTACCAAGAGTCTTAAATCCAGAGAGGTACGTAGACTTGGTATCAGGCATGGCGCGGTGGAAGTCCTCGTAGTGGGATGTGTGAAAAGTAAAATCATGACAAGACAACAAGCTCTGTCCTGAGCACCTTCCTACCAAGAGTCTTAAATCCAGAGAGGTATGTAGACTTGGTATCAGGCATGGCGCGGTGGAAGTCCTCGTAGTGGGATGTGTGAAAAGTAAAATCATGACAAGACAACGAGCTCTGTCCTGAGCACCTTCCTACCAAGAGTCTTAAATCCAGAGAGGTACGTAGACTTGGTATGACTTGGTATCAGGCATGGCGCGGTGGAAGTCCTCGTAGTGGGATGTGTGAAAAGTAAAATCATGACAAGACAACAAGCTCTGTCCTGAGCACCTTCCTACCAAGAGTCTTAAATCCAGAGAGGTACGTAGACTTGGTATCAGGCATGGTGCGGTGGAAGTCCTCGTAGTGGAATGTGTGAAAAGTAAAATCATAACAAGACAACAAGCTCTGTCCTGAGCACCTTCCTACCAAGAGTCTTAAATCCAGAGAGGTACGTAGACTTGGTATCAGGCATGGCGCGGTGGAAGTCCTCGTAGTGGGATGTGTGAAAAGTAAAATCATGACAAGACAACAATGCAGAATGAAGAATTTCTTTGAGGCCAGCTTTTTGGGCCACTGTATTAGTCAGAGCATAGCCTACATGCATAGAGAAAAGGTATGCTGCTATTGCTGGACCCAAATACTCCAATTCAACAAGTTTTCACGAGGTTTCACAAGCTTTTACATTTTAGTCTTCTTCTAGAAAACTGGGGGGGGGGGGGGTGCTGGATTTTGATCAAATTTATAGTAGAAATCCTTAATGGAGGAAGGTATGTCATAGTTTGTGCCAGTGGAGGTGCTGTCCTAGACGGGGGCAGGAGCAGGATCCAAATACCCGTAATTTGCTAATTTGCGCAATTTCTCACATTTTCAATCTTTTGACAATTGTGGGCTAAGATTTGGCCAAATTTGGCAGAAATCATCAATTTGGAGGGGGGGGGGGGGGGAGAGGGATCATAATTTGTGTAGATGGTGGAAGTGTTCCAAAGGGGGGGGGGGGGGGAGGCTCCTGGTGTAAAGGCCTAAATACCCAAATTAGGAGGGTGTTGCTAAAGGGTCCTGCAGTAATCTTTAAACCTCAAGATTTTTGAAATACCGTATTTTGTCCCAAGTGGAGTGCCATCGAGTCAAAGTGCAATGCTCAGGTGACTACCTCGACTCACATGTCTCCTGTCTGATCTTGTGGTGGTAACCAGAAAGTCAATCTTTAACAAATCTAATTCTGTTCTCCCTTTTTCTTCTTTAGGTGTGGGGAGCCCTTCTCCCACACGTCCCCTTACAGAGTATCCTGGCCAACATCGTCAAGCTGGCTGCCATGGGTACCTTCAAGCCCAAGAGCGCCGAGGCTGAAGTGGTGTGCCGGCGCCTGCAGAGCACCGAGGAGCTGAGGGGGGCACGGTTGCACCCCTTCAGCTTCCTGATGGCTCTCAGGGTGTACCGCTCCAAGAAGGTGGATAAGACAAAGCTGCACTGGGAGATCAACAAGGAGCTGATGAAGGCACTGACAGAAGCTTACTACAAGGCATTTGAGGTCAGAAGCAAAGAAATGTGAAACGCGTTCAAACTATGTTAACTGCTTTGTGGCCAGAGTTGATAACGTGAAAAGTTAGTTTGGGGAGGGGATAGACAAGCATACTTGGTGTGTGATACTGTGAATGACAGCTTGTGTATACAATGTATTTTTCCCTATAACCATGTTTGTATGCTCCCTTAAAGGTAGGGGATACCTTTTACAGACCTCCCAAAATGCAGCAAAACATTAAATATGAACCTCGGGGGACTTGTTTAGGCCACTGTTGAGAAATTTGGAAGTCAACAGTTATCTACAATTTGAATAATGCACAAAACTCAACTACTCAGTAGTTCTGTGTGTCAGCCACACTTAAGCCTTTTTGTTGCAGTCTTCTGTATTTTTTATCTATAAACACAAATCTAAAAGTATAAGAGCTGATGTAATAACATATAGAGTGTGTGGCAAGAATGTATATAGAAATGTTTTGTGAGTTTTTATGAACTTTCTTCACAAAATATACATGATGGAAACACATGCAGTGCATGGGTCTGCAAAGGTAGCCTAGTAATGTACTGGAATTTACGGTGAGCCCCGAAAAAAATTCAATTCAAAATCTATCGGTCAATAAAAATGTACTAAATGTTACCTTCCACTTTCAATACTTTATGGGAGTTTCTAAAATCATACTCTCTTCAACATACCACTGTATTTATACAACTCTTCATTTGAGGCATGCAAATGGGATTCCCTACCTTTAAGCTGACAAAATAGCATAGAGTTATTAAAATATTGTGCACGATTATATGCCTTGTATACTGACAACAGGAATATGAGGTTGACTCACAAGTGAAGAATACTATGGTAATTGTAAATTTTCTTCTTTACTTGTATTGGAATTACTGTAGTCAAGCCCAGTGTTGACCTTTGACCCTCTCCAGGCTGCAGACAAGACAGGCAAGAGATTCCTGCTCGCTGTGGATGTCAGTTCCTCCATGGCACTGAGCGGCGTGAACGGTACGAGGAACATCGCAGCGCGGGAGGCCGCGGCCACGATAGCGCTGATGATTGCCAAGAAAGAGGAGGGCGGCCGCGTGATGGGCTTCACATCCGAACTAACAGAGATCCCGATCACAGCCGGCATGAAGCTGGAAGATGCCGTGAAAAAGATGGGAGAGGTGCATTCATTGCTCAGTTTGTTTCTCATCAGGGGCTTTTGCACCGTACCTGCGTAGAAATGCTAATGTTGCGTACCAACTTCGCCAAAATAGGCCGCAGTCTCAGGAAAAAATTGTGACTGAAGTAAGCGATTGCAAGAATCAGTGTGAGAAAGATGTGTTGGGTACACCTGTAAATCCTTGGACCAACCTTCAAAGGTTTCTTTTTGTCGGACTTGCGTAGGGTAGGATACTGTTGCGTAGGCATTGGCCTTTAGTAGCGTAGTGTTGCAAGCTTTGCGTAGGCATGGCATACAGTAGCATAGTTGTTGCATAGACTAGGGTGTAAACTGCATATTTTTTGCATCTCGTGCTCCATGGTGATAGTGGGCATTAAAAATTAAACATGTTTATTTTGTTTTTTCTGTGCGTACCCTTTCCTTCATTTGGTGTATTATTACATAGGCAGGCGTAGGCACAGTGTAAGGTAGCGTAACCTCTGTGCAGGCGGTACATAACACCATGCAACCCTACACAATACCAGTGTCAAAGCCCCCTAAGTGTTTTCTGCAAAGTGCTTTCATGGTGAAAGAAAAGTGTAGTTATTTTGTTGGAGTGCACATTGTGTTCCTATGAAAGTCCGAAGTTTAAGCCCTTGCATGGCTCTTGTCGAAAGTTGTGTCTGAGAAATATTCATCACAATGCGGTATAACTGACACACTCCTTATTACTGTGGTGAACTTCTTTCTCTTCATTGTTTCTGTGAGGATCCTAGCAGGGAGGGAGGGATGTGTGTAGTTATTTTGGTGGAGTGCACATCACGCCTCCAGTATTAATGCCCAACTTTTGTACGTGGGTACAGCATAATGGATGGCATGCATACTCCAGAGGGAAATTTGCAGTAATGTAAAAGTGGTTTCTTTCGGGGTGGTTTTATTTTCGCGCTTTGAGGTTGAACCGCGAAATTAACATCACGCAAAAATGTTTTGAACTCGACGCTTGTTACAACGCTATTGCGCACATGCACACAAGATTCCGCGCATTGAGTGTATTGATGGTCAACACACACAGCGATACCGCGCAATGTAGGTCAAGCATGTTATTACGTACTCGAGAGACGGGATTTCAGGTAAGCCTGCATTTAATTTTAATTTCTATTTAATAAATAAAAGAATAATTGGATTTTAATTGGGGTTTTGATGTGCAATATAAAACAGTTTTTGCCGACTGTGAATTCACAGATTTTGCCGACTGCGAATTTAAACACACGCGAAAAAGTCGGCACCGATGGAAACCGCGAAAGTATCTGTACGCGAAAGAAACCACTTTTACAGTACCTGCTGTAAATGGGATAAGAACCACCACTGGCTTTCTGGTAGAAGCTCGGTAGTCTAGTGGATATGACGCCTGTCTAGCAATCAGGATGTTGTGGGTTTGAGTCTTAAGCTGAGCATGTATGCCCATGACTTTTATCATGGCTATTACTCTTACCAAAGATTAGTTGCTTGATTGTGTCGACGAAAGGCACGTTGTCAATCTGTGCAGTGCTTGCATTTCATTGCATTTTTTTTCACCATATCACGTTACACAACTGTAACTGGTTGTACTGAGATTTGCTCGTTTTTTTATTTTCTTGCAGTAGAGGACATCAAAAATTAATGTCAGTCAAGCTCAGAAACTTGTTTTCCTAAGGTTGTCATAAACTTTCAACTTGTGGAAATGCAGCATTTGACACAGGAGCACCAGTCACTGAATTTTCTACTGGAATTTAGCTATTTGTCCAGTGTTTGATTGATGCCGTAAACTACTGTATTTTTATTGTACAGTCACCTCCTGCAAGTTACCTGAACAAACATCTTTATTTTTTCTTCTTTTTTTTTGGATCAACATGCATATTTTGACTGCATGGTGGTCTGCCTACCAAGAAATATATATCACAATTACTGTTGAATGAGATGATATAGAATATTTTTATGTAATCAGTGTGAAAGGGATGGTATAGTATTGGTTGAGGTGAGGGTGCAGCAGTTAACTGTTTGCTAGATACTTTGAAAACCATTCTATGAAATGTTAAAGGTCATGCAATATCAAGAGGAAGTCAAAGTTTATTCAAAGAAAATCAGTTTTGTAATGGCTGAGATTTCCAAAACCAAAGTAAAACAAAGTGGTCCCAATAAAAGGTGGGTCCCACCTTTTTATTAGGATTGCTTTGTTTTGGATATCTCAGCCATTTCAAAACCAATTTTCATCAATTAAACTTTGAATTCCTCTTGGAATTATATACTCTTTCATATATGTCATATAAGAGGTTTCTTATCTCAAAAAATAAGTTAAAAACCTTAAATCCCATGTCAACAAAAACTATGCCATTCCTTTAATTTAGAAGACTTGTTTTTTTTTTTACATTTTTTTGTTGTTCATTTTGTACACAGCTGTCGATGGGCCAGACTGATTTTGCCCAGCCTATGCTGTGGGCAGCCAAAAACAAGGTAGCTGTGGACCACTTCATCATGTGCACGGACTGCGAGACGTATAACGGGGACGTGTCGGCGGCAGACGCCCTCGCACAGTACCGCGCGGCCATGAAGATCGACGCCAAGGCTGCCATCGTGGCCATGACGTCCAACAACTTCTCGATGGCCCCGGCCGGCGACATTCGGATGCTGGACATCGCAGGGTTCAACGGCACTGCCGCCGGCATCTTACAAAGCATGGCGCTGGACTTCCAATGATAATGTCCTCGTCATCGTTAATATATCAATATTTATTGTCATATATATGAATTGAGTGTCGAATCGCAATTACAGAGAGAGCAAAGAGATGGGTGCAAGGCCTTTTTCCTCGCGGATAAAAGAGAGGGCGTGAGAGATAGAAAGAGAGTGATAGAGATTGAGAGAGAAAGATAGAAATGGAGAGAGAGAGAGAGAGATAGAGATGAAAAAAGAAAAATAGAGATGGAGAGAGAGAGAAATAGAGAGACAGAGGAAGTGACTGAAAAACTGGGATGAAAGGAGAGCAAGAAAAATTTAGCAAACTCCACAGCAGGCATTACTGAAAAGATTTTTGGCAACATTCTGAAATTGCAATTTCAGTGGTGTCAAATGTTTGAAAAGGAAGAAAAAAATCATCCCTCCCCTCTTATTTCGTACGGTAGTGTACAGTATTTTTTTTTTTTTTAATGGGGTGCATGTCACTGCAAGTCATAATACTGTAAAAGTGGATATTTTCGTACAAGTAATTTTTCATGCTTGGCCGGGTAAGATGACCTTTTTTATTATGCGGAATCGGGACATTGATTACTGGAACATATGGCATGCAAAAATACATTGTATAAGCGTGCTTTTATTTTTGCGCTAGCATCCAGTTGCACGAAATGCTCGAAAATTTCCACACACACACACACAGAAATTCCACTGTGACATTAGTTGTGACCTGGAATATCTTCAAGTAAACTGTATAAGGTTAGGAAAACTATTGTTAATGGAACATGAAGGTACTGGATGATCCTTGCTACATATGAACATCACTACACATTCATGTGGGTAGGGCAACATTTGTCAGGGAGAATCTGTGAACTCAAGACATGGAGGGGAACTACAATGTGTATGATGCTACTTTCGAGTTAGTTCTTGCTACTCCTGAGCAACAATGTATTCCGACAAATATTGCCTCTTTCTCCTCTGTCGCGTGTTTCATGCATTTGATGCACCAATTCCCCTGATATTTGTTGCAAGTTTCAAAGCTACTACTTATAGCCTTCCATTTCATCCGATACTTTCTCACAGCGATGCAAGTAGGGGACCATACAGTTCCATCTCATTTGTTTGTTTGTTTTTTGTTTTGAACAACTGGATTATCTTTGGAAATCTTTCTAGAAAAGGTAAGCAGAGTAAAGGGGAAATCGTAATACATATGTGGCAGATCATTATTTTTTTTATTTTTGTAGGACGTGAAAGAAAAAAAAAGTACTGCTCAATTTCATAATGCAAATGTTGTGTGAGTTTGCAAGAGTACATGCCCATCAAGCAGTTTGGGTGTGTTCATTTTCGTTCATTTGGTTTACAAGTACTTTTTTTTTTTTTTTAAAATCAGGATATCTTCATGTGCTTTGCAGAATCCCACCAGAACATGTTGAGATATGCATTTTGGTTTCCCATGAAGGAAGAAATATGTGAATGGAAAGTAAGACCTTTTTGAGGGTATCCAGCAAAGAGTAAGGATAAAAGTCATGACAAGCTGATGTTGCCGAGATATTTAAGTTAATGCTGCAATGTAGTTAAAGTTTGTAAGCTGTCGTAATGGTCAGATTTTAATCCTTCTTTTTGTCAAATTTTCCTAAAACCTGTTATTCTACCAAGTATGGCTATGTTATAGTTTCAGCCCGACACGGGTGAATGTGTTTTAGCTATTTGTATGGAGTATACTAGTAATTGCTATTCTTGCTGTGAAATACTTCAAAGTGAATCTTAACTTTCCTTCCACAAGAATCGTGGTTCTCACTACTTGCCCAAACTGCTTTATACCCTGGTCCTGTGAATTCCATCTTAATTGGAAAGTGAGGTACTTAATGTGGCATGAAAAAGGAAGACCAAAAACTAGCCTAGATGAATGAAGATAGTGTTAAAAGTTCGATTATTGTTAACTTCATTAAAATTCCAGTTTCTTTATTCCCATCTGGACTTTTATTCCCCACCTAGGCGTATTTCAACACTTAATTAACACCTTGTAAAGTATTTGTATGTGTATTTGTGATGATTTAAATGTGCCTGATGATGACAAGACAGATTAGCTGCATGAACAGCAGGCATCAGTACCAGCTTGAGTTTACGCGTAAAAATCATATTTTTTGTGGGGGAATATCTCGAAAAAAAAAACAAAAAAAAAAAGAAATGGAATGCAGTTTGAGCAGGAAAAGTGTCAACAGTAGATCCTGTTTTTCCACACCTCACCTGGTTTGGGAAAGTTTGAAAAGTAAGTGTAGATCTTGTGCTTAATACCAATTCGTTGTGTACTAGTATACCCCCCTCCTCTTTTTCTTTATCTTTTTTTTTTTTGGGGGGGGGGATCATATAGTTTTGGTTGAGACCTAATTTCAGGTTTCTAACATTTGGGGGTGAGATAATGAGAAACCTTTGGGAAATATAAAAGAACATGTAATTCCAAGAAGAATTCAACGTTTATTTGATAAAAATTGGGTTTGAAATGGCTGAGGTATCCAAAACAAGGCGATCTAATAAAAGGTGGGATCAACCTTTTATTAGGATCGCTTTGTTTCACTTTGTTTTTGGAAGTCTCAGCCATTCCAAAACCAATTTTCATCAAATAAACTTTGAGTTCCTTGTAGAAGGGCATGGTCTGTACTATTTCTTAAGTGGTTTCCTGGTATCTGTCAAATAGTTAAAAGCCCAATTCTCATCTCCACTAATACTATACCATCCCTTTAACTTGTGTTTCTACCTCTTATGTGTGCGCAACTCTGTCTAGAACTTGCTGTGTTCTATCTGAAAAAAAAAAATTAAAGAAATAGTGCTCTTAGACTTTGGGTAGAGCTTTGGGAAAGGACCAGATTGAGTATAGCACAAACTATTTTTTTTTTTTTTTTTTTTGTCCTTCAGTGCCATATGAAATAGAAGCCCATGTGGCATGTAAAAAAGTAATGTTTCATGTTTGCAAAAATCACCCATAAAGAATTGATGCCATGACATCGCTAAGTTATCATCATTATTCTCCTGTAAGCTTGATGGACTGGTTAATTTTTCATAGTTAACAGTTATATTTGATTCCTCATTGATGGAAAATGTTTGCAACTGAATCGCATTGATAACAATTGAACAAAATTGTGGACAATTTCTTTCATTTCACCAAAATTGTTTGGAAATTGAAGAATTGTCTTTCTGTGTTTTTTTTTTTTCTTGTTTTTTTTTTTTGACAGACCATTGCATAAATGTATGTTGGAAAATAATTGTTGTTAGCTCTTTGCAATTTTTACAAATCTTTACTTTGTACAATGTTTCTAATGTCCATTTGTAACCACAGGTGGGTTATTAATTATGATTTAATTTTCTTTGCATTTTTTTTATTGAGGAATTGTAAATATGCATTTCTGATCTGCCAATGATACAATTTATAGAATTTTTAATTTTGTTATTGTCTATGAATGGGCAACACCTGGAGAACATACTCATTGGTAATCATAATCTTTTGGCATGAATGCACATGCAGGGTGTATTACAATTTCTTTTTCAGCAAGTTTCGGGTGTAAGTTGCTACAGCTGATTTATCTACAACTTAAATTATTCTTGAAGAATGCTTTAGAGAAGGGTAAAACTCTTCTATTGTTTTTTCTTTTTTTCTTCAGTTTACTGTTCCAAAAAGAGACATTGCAAGATTGGTTTACAGTACGAAAGATTAACCTCAATAAATGTTTGGTTCATCCAAACTATCCAACCCATTCACTATCATATCAGTTACATTGTACTTGTGCCAATTTAGGTTCCAGTATG